>NC_136274.1:43101387-43236387 GCF_964187855.1 Myxine glutinosa
TTGAGCTAAAGCTCAAAGGTCAAGTCTACATAAAATCATCAATTTTCATTTTTTTCCCGTTATTTCGAGTATATGGAAGAAGAAGAGGACGTTTAACTACAAACGGGCGCAGACGGGCTTTGCATTTTCAGATGTTTTCTAGTTGTGGTTTTGATATGATTTTGCATGATAGAACTAATTATCATCAGACAACCAATCAGCTCCTGCTGTCAGCTCGACCTGAATGGCATCGTTCCTGCTATACCTCATTCCTTAAGGCCCTCGCCCAATAGCACGGACAGTAATTCATTTTCCAAAAATGACAATATGCATCCACGTCAAGCCGCATTATACGAAAGGTCCATTTTTTCCAAGCGAATTGCACTCGTTCCCTTCCGTGGCCTGCGATGCACTTTTGCTATCCCTGGGATAAAGCAATTTTCTGATTCGCAGACGGAATCGGATCTGATTTTGGAATGTTGGCGGTATTGTGCTGGCAGAGGGTGAGGTGCCGTGAAGCTTGCTCTCCCTGTACTGTTAAGCCGGCCATCCTTGCTGAAATCATATGGATGGCAACGGGGGCATTGCATCAGCCGCACAGCTGTGCTTCCAGAAGAATGATGCAACAATAGCCACAGGCTGCAAATGAAGCAATAGCAGCCAATGTCTTTCCCAGCAATAGCTGCCTGGTCTTCGCGAAGGACACCTTGGAATCTGTAACGCCCATCCGAGGGACGGCACACACATTGATGAACCACCTTGCCTGCAAAACACCAGGATGACTGCTGGGGCAGGATTCAAACCTCCCAGCATACCTAAAAAAGACATACCTGAAAAAGACAAACGGTCATCATGGAAGACCTTTTCCGATCTGCAAAGGAGGGCACACCCATCGTGCCTGTGCAGCACCAGGTTATGGTCAGGTCAGGATTCGAACCCACATTGGAGTTACAGGTGTGCACACGATACCTCTGAGCCAGAGCTGTCAGTCCATCATCATCCACGAGATGCACAGGGCCGCATTAACTGAGGCGAAAATCAATCGCACCCACCCTCAGCCTGTTCCACGGGTGCTTGTACCACGAAGGAAGGTGCTTGTACTACCAGTCCTGCAACCCAGCTGGTAGCCGCAATTTGGCAGTTACCCCCATGACGGTGGAAAGGGTAAGTCTTCATGTTGATCGTGTGAACGGTGCGGAGAGCTCTAATGATCCGATGTGTCGTTACACACCATTTCAATGTTTTGTTACCTTCAAACAAGTGTTAGGTAGTAATGTTATCGCTGCAGAGGTAGACACACCTAGGTGTCGGGTTACTTGTTTATGTTCGTCATGCACAAGATCAAAGCTGGGAAGGGAGGTTGCATGAGATATACAAACATAAAGTATAGAAGTTGCAAACTCTTGCGTCTCACCTTCAGGGTCAACACCTGCAATGTATTGCATTTGATAATTAAATTGAGGGGCTCCTCAGAAAGCATGCAATTTCTGTACAGTAGAAGACACCGCTTAACAATACAGTGGTTTCCATTTGGTTATCTGTGTCTTTTGGGTCCTCAATAACTTTTGGATCATCTGGGTCTTTTGGGTCCTCGTTGACTTTTGTGTCTTCTGAGTCTTTTGGGTCTTTTGTGTCCTCTGGAACGTTTGGGTCTTCAGAGTCTTTTGGGTCCTCAGGGATGTTTTGGCCCCCTGTGCGTTTAAGGGTATTTGGGGTCTTAAGGATGGATATTTGGGATCTTAAAGGGTCTTCAAAGGTCGAAGGGGGTCTCAGCAGTCTAAAGAGTTAAAAGGTACATTCAATAGTAGGTAATACGTCATTAATTAATGGACGTACGTAATTAATAGACACAAAAAGTATGCCACACACACACACACACACACACACACACACACACACACACACCACACCACACACACACACGCACACACCCAACTCATCCATTTATTTTAGACACAGGTATGTTTTTGGAAGTGGGGTGGAGGGCGTAGAGGGAATATATTTATACCAGTAAAAAGCACGTCAAAAATGACGGGTTGGAACAATTTTTCATGGTACAGCCGCGTGAGCATGCCGAAGTCTGAAGTCTGGGCCTAGTGTCAGGTAGCATCTTTATTTATTAGACGTCATACTCTGCGCATATTGCACATCATGTGCAACAAATTTCACCTCCCCGTGCCTTGTATTTATTGTGATTTCAAAAATACCGCTTCTGTGCACGCTTCCCGACCTTGAGGCTCAGTTTGCAAGCTACTGTCTACAATTCCAACGTAACAGGCATAATTACTCTTATTTTGGGTCTTCGGAGTCCTTGGGGTCTTTTGTGTCCATGGGGTCTTTTGTATCATTTGAGTCTTTTGGGTCCTCTTGGTCTTTTGGGTCATTTGAGTATTTTGGATCCTCAATCTGGATCATTGGGGTATTTTGGGTCTTTGGGGTCTTCAGGGTCTTTAAGGGTCTTTGGGGTCTTTTCAGTCTTTTGGATTGCTTGGGTCTTTGGGGTCTTTCTGGTATTTAAGCGTCTATGGGGTATTTTGGGTCTTCGGGGTCTTTTCGGTCTTCTGGATCTTTGGGGTATTTTCGGTCTTCAGGTTTTTTGGAGTCTTCAGGGTCTTTGGGATATTTTGGGTCTTGGGGTCTTTTCGGTCTTTGGGGTATTTTCGATCTTTTTGGTCTTTGGGGTCAGGGGTATTTTTTTTTTTTTTTTTTGTATACAAGATCGAGGCTCGTGAAAGAGCTAACATTAATCACACAAAAAGTCAAACCGACACATAAAACACAAAAAATAAGGGGAGCGGTAGACAAGATGGGGAGAGAGGGGGAAAGACACAAACACAACATTTGAGAGCAGGGACATCGGGAGAAATGTGGGAGGGGGAGGGCTTGGGGGGAGGTGGGAGAGGTATAAAACATATGCAAGGACTTCCAGGAAAGAAGTTGGAATTTCAAAAAAAATAATAAAATAATAATAATAATAAGTATCTGGGGTGAATTAGCGGGGGTACAAAAGATCAAGGTTTTGGATGGGGGAAGATAAGAGATTGTGGTGAACAGCTGTTTTAAAGACCTGGAGGGAGGAGTGGGATTGAAGGGAGTGTGGGAGTTTGTTCCAGAGGCGGGAGAAAAGGGGAATGAAAGAGTGAAGGTGAGCAGAGAGCCTAGATTTTGGAATTTTAACCATAAGAGGGTTGCAGGCAGATCTTGTGCGACCTGAAGGAATATTGGGGGAACAGAGCACAGAGAGAGCTGGGGGAGCAAGGCCGGAGAGGAGTCGGTAGAAGACAGAAAGACCACCAACCTGCCTGCGGTGAGTGAGTGAAAGGCCCTCGGAGTTAACTTCATCGCATGAGATTCCAATGATTCTGAAAGCTTTGGTGAAGCAACAGCGTGACGCACAGGGGGCAACAGCGTGAAGCCGAGCTAGGTGTGAGGCAGGAGCACCAGCCCAGAGGGGGGAACAGTATTCCATTGAGCTGCGGATGAAAGCCTTGTATGTGGTGAGGAGCTCAGGTGTGCCATGGAATGACTTCGCACGACGGAGGATGCCCAGTCGGCGACTGCCTTTGGAGGCCAGCTTGGAAATGTGGTTTTCCCAAGAAAGATCATGGCAGATAGTGAGACCCAAAAGCTTGAGCGACAGAACTTCTTGGAGAGGATTGTTGAGAAAGTAGATGGGAGGGTTTTCCAGTCGGTCCTTTCGGAGAGACATTGTAAGAGTGTGAGATTTGTCAGGATTGAAAGACATGTTCCACTTTTTTGACCAGTCTGTGATTTTGTCCAGGTCTGCAGAGAATGAGGAGGCTGCAGAGTGCCGATCTGAGGGATGAGGAATGGAGCGGCAGATAGTGGAGTCATCAGCAAAGAGATAGAGAGGATTTTCCAGAGAGTCGGAGAGATCATTGATGAAGACCAGAAATAGCACAGGGCCCAGAACACTACCTTGGGGAACTCCAGCCAGAACAGGCAGGGGAGATGAGAGAAATCCATTCAGGGCCACACGTTGCCTACGACCAGAGAGGAAGTCCGCAAGCCATGAGTGGAGATTTCCATGGATACCATAGGAGGAGAGTTGGGTGAGCAGAGCTGGGTGCCAGACCGTATCGAAGGCACGTGATATGTCAAGTGAGACAGCTCTGATTTCCTGTTTGGCATTGAGGACCTCCATCCATTGTTGAGACAGCAGAAGCAACATGTCCAGAGTAGAATGACCTGGTCTGAATCCAAATTGATGATCAGAGATCAAGCCATTGGAGAAGAGGAAGGATTTGATATCCGAAGCAATGATGGATTCCATGACTTTGCTGATAATTGGAAGCAGGCTGATTGGTCTGTAGTTGCAAGGATCTGTTTTTGCACCTTTTTTGTGTAAAGCGGTAATGTTTGCTGATTTCCAAGATGCTGGCAGATGACCTTGAGCAAAAGAGAGGGTGAAAAGAACAGAGAGAGGGTGAGATAGAGTGGCAGAGCATGATTTTAGGACCCGTGGGCTGATGCCGTCTGGTCCAGTTGCAGAATCAGAGTCGAGGTTTGACAAAAATTTCGCCACCTTGTCAGGAGAGAAGGACACAGAGTCCAGGAGCAGTTGGGTTCGACTGGGAAAGGTGGCAACAGAGAGAGATGGGTTTGGGACACAAGATTTTGAGGCAAACACAGAGTTGAGGCATATAGAGTTGAGTCTTTGGGATATTTTTTAAAATGTCTTTTCAGTTGTTGCGAATATGGAATTTGGCCTCCATATCCGCTTGTAAATATTCCCCTATTTTCTCCAATACTCCCCAACTTTCCCCAATCCCCCATTCCCTAGTCCCATTGCATGTAAACAACAATCAGTAGAGCCGACCTTCCCCTTATTCCCCCATTAAATGTCGTGCCCAGGTCCACCGCACCACACGTAGACAACTTTCGGACATCTTCCTAGTTATTCTTAATCTATGTCAGTTAAGGCCTCGTTTCCATTAATTATGACTCTTCGTTGCACCAGAATGTGATTATATGGCATCAGTAGTGAGTTTAGGACCTTTCCCATACCTCCTTCCATCTTCTTCCCCAACAATTACAACAACAACAGAGGAGATGGCGGCGGAGCGGGGGAGGATGCGTCCTCACACCGGCTCGATTAGCGCCATTGACCACGCGCTCCACGGGGTTACCACGAAGGGGCTCCTTGTCAGCTCCTCGTCAAGGGCGGAGCCTGGTAAACCCCCCGCACGCACCCAATGAGAAGCAACGTGCCGATTCCACGAGGCGGAGCTAACGAGCCGAGGGCGTGTCACTCCCCGCCGGAGATACGCGGCCACGCGCCGGATGTGACGTCAGATGCGCCTCAGCTTGGAGAGAGAAACCACCGCCACCCCCAGCGCGACGATACCTCCCCGCATCTTTGGACCGGACCGGACCGTACTGTACCCTGCCCCGAGCCCAGGAGGACCTGGAGCCATCGATCCTGCCTTTCCTAGCCATCAAACCCCCGTGTGAGTCAGCCGTTGTCCCGTTTGTCTGTCGTCTGTCCGGGGTTAATATAAGAGTGTGTCTAAGTGCCTGTCTTTCTGTGATTATACTTCTAGCCCCTGTAATCTGACCTTTCCGTACGAATATAATCTCCTCCGGAGGTCTTGAGAATCGAAACCTTGGTGTCGTATTGTGTTATTGTAATCCAGCCGGGTGTCTTCTTTTTCTTATTGAGCCAGCATCGCGCGACTAGTCAACGTTCGGGCACAATCGGGTAACTTGTGCAGACGTGGTCATACCATAAAACCGCTCGGTAAATAACATCCAAGCCACGTCTGTAACAATTGGTGTCGAGGAGTGGAATTCGAACCCGGGACTAAATTAGTTAGGCCCAAATTTTGGGAGGGAAAATCGAGCCGGAGCGCGTACGGCGCTCGACCGAATCGATTCGGAGCGCGTTTCCCGCGCGAAATTATAACGGCGAAATTTGAATTTGTTTTACGAAAATAAAAAATAAAAAAAACCGAATTTTGAAAGTCGCGCTATGGCGGATCAAGACAGCTGGGGTCCGGTAAAGGAGAGTGAGGTAGGGTCGATCCAGGACCAAAATGAGGGACAGGAGGAGAGCGAAGCAGTGAGGGCGGCAGGTTCGCAAAATAGCGCCGTCACGCACGAAGAAGCGGGCGCGCAAAATGGCGCCTCGCTGATCACCGCGCCAGCGACCGTGGCAGCGCCCCCGATGGATTGGGGCCTTTTTTTCATACAAATGAAGGCCCTTATGGCCCAGAATAGCGAGAAAATGAGGGAGGAAACAAAGGCATATTGGGCTCAGTGGCAGACCCTGGAATTGAAAGGCAACATCTTGTATCGCAAGTGGGTGGAGGTTCCCTCTGATCGAACTTCCTGGCTGGTGATAGTCCCTGACAAATTCAAGAACGTCATATTGCAACAGGTGCATGGTACCCGCTCCGGCGGCCATTTGGGCAGGACAAAGACAATATCTCGGGTCCGCCGGAGGTTCTATTGGGTGAATATGGGGCGCGACATACAGGACTGGTGTCGGAGATGCGACGCCTGTTCTGCCAAAAAGGGACCAGCACGGAGGATGAGGGCCCCCCTTCAATTACATCAGGTGGGGGCCCCCCTTGAGCGGGTGGCTATGGATATTCTAGGACCGCTGCCCCGCACCCGCCAAGGTAATAAGTATATCCTCGTTGTAATGGACTATTTCACCAAGTGGCCGGAGGCCTACGCCCTCCCCAACCAAGAAGCAGGGGTGGTAGCGCAGGCCTTCGTGGAAGGATTTGTGTGCCGGCATGGGATTCCACAGGAGTTGCACACCGACCAGGGACGAAATTTTGAGAGCAAATTGCTAAAAGATGTGTGCAGTCTCCTGTCAATTCGGAAAACCAGAACAACGCCTTTAAGACCTCAATCTGACGGGATGGTGGAAAGATTCAATCGAACTCTAATCCAACAACTGGCACTGTTCACCACCACCCGTCAGGATGACTGGGACGAACATCTCCCTTACTTGCTCATGGCCTACCGAACCAGCCAGCACGGGGCCACCGCATGCAGTCCAGCGTTGCTTATGTATGGGCGGGAGTTACGGGCTCCCGCCGACTTGCTATGCGGTCCCGTGCCAGACACAGTGGTTAACCCGCCGAGGGAAGGGTACGCACGTCACCTAGAGGAAGGCATGGAGCTAGTCCATGCCTTCGCCCGCCGCCAACTCCATCTGGCGGGGGAAAAGATGAAGCGCAGGTACGACGACCGGAGCCAGGGGAGTCAATACGCTCCGGGGATGAAGATTTGGTTCTTTAATCCCCGGAGGCGGAAGGGAAGGTGCCCAAAACTCACCTCCCCCTGGCAAGGCCCAGGAGTCGTCCTGTCGCAAATCTGTGACGTGGTCTTTAAGATCAAAATGGGGCCACGAGCCCTTCCTCGGATCGTCCACGCCGACCGGATAAGACCTTACACCGGCGAGCAGGCGCCCCCGTGGATTGCCTCGGCTTTAGATGCCGAGGCGGGACCCAGTACCTCTGAATAAGGGGGGCTTATTAGTGCCAGAGGACTGGGGGATTGAGGAGCGATAGGCCCGGTGGGAGAGGGTGGCATCCCTGCCACCCTTCCCATGGGGGGGCAAAGGAGCAATAGCTTATGGGGTGTATGGCAGTGAAAACTAGCCCGGGTGGGTTAGGATATTGTGTGTAGGGATCTAGAGAAGATGACCTTAGGTAACGTTAAGGTTAGTTAGTGACTGATACCTGTAGTGGGGACGCAGGTAGATTAGTGTGGATTATAATGACGAGGGAGCGCAATAGTTAAAGGGACGACTGGGAAGCGCAAGTTTCAGAAGGGAGTAGTTAGCTGAGATGATGCTGTGTGTGTGAGGATTGAACAAGTGTGATTGCACAGGTGTGCAACTGGACAGGTGTGTGGAGCAGTGTATGAGTAGTGAGTGTTGTGGATCAGCGCGAATGCGCTTGGGGAGAGAAGGGTGCAGGTGGCACCAGGTGTGAGAGCACAGGTGTGCAGGTACAGGTGTGTGGAGAGAGTTGGAGTGAGTGGTACGGAGTGGTGTGCATGGTGCGAAGGTGTGGATGGGGGAAGAGTGGACCCCTTTCACGAGTACCCGGGGCGGGTAGTGTAAGTGTTAGGTAGAGGGTGCAGGTAAATTGTGGTTGGATATTGGCATTTGTGGTGCGGTTGCAGAATGGTGTTGTGAATGGGTGCATTAGTGTTGTGGAAATGGCTGGGCGTGTAGCCTGTTAGTGTGTGTAGTTGGTTGGGCACTCCACCACTGTGAGGATGTCGGCCAGGTGAGGCCGCAGGTGGGCTCTGGGAGCCGGTAGTTGTGAGTGGGTGCCTGAGGATCCCGGGTGTGGATCGGGCAGCCCAGTGCCAGAGAGGGCACCGAGTGGGGAGAGTGCCAGAGGGCCTTCCCCAGGTAGTTAGGTTAGGGCAAGGAGCAGGTAAGCTCGGAGGCAACTGCAGTGGTGGAGGTGTGCAGGTGGGTAGACCCACTGGGAGAGGTACACGCCGCAGCCCAGAAATTGTGCGAGGGCACCGGGAGATGAATCGGGGGAGTGAGACCCCAAATTGAAGAGCACCACAGTTTGGCCAATGGGAATTGGTTTTTAGAACCCATAGTGTAAGAGGGCCAATGGTTTGGCCGGAGAGAGACCCCGGGTAGTGTAAAGTTGTTAAAGTCATTTAGGAAATAGTTAGGATTGAAGAACCTGTCGCACCATACGCAGCCACTTACCTGTGGTGATGATGATGACTCCACACCTGTGTTTTCTTTGTTTGTGTTGCAGAAATGAGAATTGCTGTTGGATTTGTGAGACGCATCACGACGTGGATGAGACATTGGGGTGATTCCATCTCTCCCTCCCTAGGAGGGACTGATGATGAATTGGTGATGGCAAATTTTGATGTTGAGTTGGAGATGGCAAATTTTGATGAGAGTTGAAAATGGCAAATTTGATTGGTTAGGAGGGAGAGAAGACGAATTTGGTATATGGGAGGAACGGGGAAGACAGTAGGGATGTTTGTTGATTTGTAAAGTAGATGTTTATGGGTAGTGTTGTGTTGTGTGGATACAGTAAGGGGTAAGGGAGGGGCCATGTAGGTTACCTGGTGGGGGGGGGGCGTACGATAGGAACGTACCTGTCTCACCTGGTTCCCATGTGCCCCCAGTGTGCATCACCTTACATTGCGTGCACTTTTGCGCCCTTACCACCTTACTCACTTGTTTCTTCTTTTGTCTCCCACCTCCGAGGATCTGGCTTTGGGGTAGAGAGAGAGGAGAGAGAGGTGCTGGCTGCGCAGTTGTGGGCCTGCACTTTCGCTGTTTGCTGCCGGGATCGATACACCATATGGACCGCAATGTTTGTGGCCACCCACAATGGACCGCAGTTCGTTTGCGGCCAAGCACCACCCGGGGATGGACCTATGGATCAACGTGGCACCTATGCCATACAGGTGAACCACTAATAGTTAACACCACCAAGTGCACCACAAGAAGAGCAAGAGACACCTGCAGGGTTAGGGGTTGTCGAATTTATTTTTATTCCAATGAACAATGGTGACTGCACCGATTGGTGGTGGGGTGGTGCTGTTGATGCTCGGAAAGGGTGCTCTGCACGTTATTAAAGGCCGTCGGCCACAGAGCACTCGTGGGTTGGTGTATCGATGTTGGCAAGCGCGCTCTCTCTCTATGCATAACATCTGCATGTGTCCCTCCAAAAACAGGTCCTGGATCGTAGTGTAAATAGCAGCGTAGTCTTGTAAATAATGCTCCCTACCGGCTGTATGTTTAGTTTGAGAATTCTTTCCGGATTCGGTTATCCTGTGGGTGTGTTTCTGTGAGGAGAAGGGTGCAACGTCGCAGGGGGACATATTTACTCATTTGTGAATATCTGTAAAACTGTCGCACTCAGGGTAGAGTTAATAGTAGAGGGAACTACATTGCGTGCCACACTAAAGTAGGTAAAAATTTATCGGGTCGGGACGCCCCGAGGGTAGAGAAGGGTGCAATGTTGCGAATATGGAATTTGGCCTCCATATCCGCTTGTAAATATTCCCCTATTTTCTCCAATACTCCCCAACTTTCCCCAATCCCCCATTCCCTAGTCCCATTGCATGTAAACAACAATCAGTAGAGCCGACCTTCCCCTTATTCCCCCATTAAATGTCGTGCCCAGGTCCACCGCACCACACGTAGACAACTTTCGGACATCTTCCTAGTTATTCTTAATCTATGTCAGTTAAGGCCTCGTTTCCATTAATTATGACTCTTCGTTGCACCAGAATGTGATTATATGGCATCAGTAGTGAGTTTAGGACCTTTCCCATACCTCCTTCCATCTTCTTCCCCAACAATTACAACAACAACAGAGGAGATGGCGGCGGAGCGGGGGAGGATGCGTCCTCACACCGGCTCGATTAGCGCCATTGACCACGCGCTCCACGGGGTTACCACGAAGGGGCTCCTTGTCAGCTCCTCGTCAAGGGCGGAGCCTGGTAAACCCCCCGCACGCACCCAATGAGAAGCAACGTGCCGATTCCACGAGGCGGAGCTAACGAGCCGAGGGCGTGTCACTCCCCGCCGGAGATACGCGGCCACGCGCCGGATGTGACGTCAGATGCGCCTCAGCTTGGAGAGAGAAGCCACCGCCACCCCCAGCGCGACGATACCTCCCCGCATCTTTGGACCGGACCGGACCGTACTGTACCCTGCCCCGAGCCCAGGAGGACCTGGAGCCATCGATCCTGCCTTTCCTAGCCATCAAACCCCCGTGTGAGTCAGCCGTTGTCCCGTTTGTCTGTCGTCTGTCCGGGGTTAATATAAGAGTGTGTCTAAGTGCCTGTCTTTCTGTGATTATACTTCTAGCCCCTGTAATCTGACCTTTCCGTACGAATATAATCTCCTCCGGAGGTCTTGAGAATCGAAACCTTGGTGTCGTATTGTGTTATTGTAATCCAGCCGGGTGTCTTCTTTTTCTTATTGAGCCAGCATCGCGCGACTAGTCAACGTTCGGGCACAATCGGGTAACTTGTGCAGACGTGGTCATACCATAAAACCGCTCGGTAAATAACATCCAAGCCACGTCTGTAACACAGTCTTCAGGTTTTTTTTTGGTTCTTTGTGGGTATTTTTGGGTGTTTGGGGCCCATTGGGTCTTCAGGGTCTTTTCGGTCTTTTGGGTATTTTGGGGCTTTGTGGTCTTTTGGGTCTTCAGGGTATTTTGAGTCTTTAAAGCCCTTGGGGGTCTTCTGCATCCTTGGAGTCATTTGGGTGCTCTGGGTCAGTGGCTCCTCTGGGTTGTTTTGGGTCTTTTGGATCCTCAGGGTCTTTTGGATCCTCTGAGTCTTTTGGGTCTTCAGGGTCTTTTGGGTCTTCGGGGTCTCTTGGGTCTTCAGGGTCTTCAGGGTCTTTACAGTCTTTTGGGTCATTAGGGTATTTTGGGTCTTCAGTGTCTTTAAGGGTATTTGGGGTAATTTGGGTCTTTGGGTTATTTTGGGTCTTCATGGTCTTTTGGGTCTTTAACAGTATTTACAGGTATACAGGGTATTTTGGGGTTTTAGGGTCTTTTGGATCTTTGGGGTATTTCGGGTGTTTGGGGTCCATTGAGTCTTCAGGGTCCTTTTGGGTATTTTGGGTCTTTGGGTCTTTTTCGTCTTCAGGGTGTTTTGGATTATCAGAGTCCTAGGGGGTCTTTTAGTCCTTGGGGGTCTTTTAGTCCTTGGGGTCTTTTGGGTCTTCTGGGTCATTTGGGTCCTTGGGGTTGTTTCGGGCTTTTGGATCCTCGGGGTCTTTTGGATCCTCGGGTTCTTTTGGGTCTTCAGGGTCTTTTGGGTCTTTGGGGTCCATTGGGTTTCAGGGTCTTTTCATTATTTTGGGTCTTTACGGTCTTTGGGTTTTTTGGGGTCTTTTTGGTCTTCATGGTCTTTTGGGTCTTTGGGTATTTTGGATGTTTGGCGTCCATTGAGTCTTCAGGATATTTTCAGTCGTTTGTGTCTTTGGGGTATTTTGTGTCTTCAGAGAATTTCGGGTCTTCAGAGTCCTTGAGGTCATCTGGGTCCTTGGGGTCTTCTGGGTCTTCATGGTCTTTTGTGTCTTTAACAGTCTACATGGTATTTAGGATCTTCAAGTATTTTGGGTGTTTGGGGTCCATTGGGTCTTCGGGGTCTTCTGGGTCCTTGGGGTATTTTGGGTCCTCAGAGTCTTTTATGTCTTTTAACCGGTGGACACACAGTCGTGTTCAAAGATAGCTCATTAAACTATTAAACCTCCCCCACTCAAATCCGTCCTAAAGCACTACTCAAAACCTTTAAAACCTACCCTTATGAAGACACACACACACACACACACACACACACACACACACACACACACACACACACACACACACACACACACACACACACACACACACTTTATATGGCAGATACACCGGGTCAATCTCAAAATTGTAATTGAACGATTTACCATCAGAATCGATACATTACAATCCTCGGTGTGCCCCTCGTGTGTCGTTCATGTGGAGCACATCGATGTAGTAAGAACATTCGCTGGAGTGCACACCTCCAAGGATGAACAGTTCACGTTTTGTATCCCACTGATAGGTCTGATTTTTCTGGGTACATTCAATACACCCAAAATTCAATACACTCAGGAATTCAATACACTCAGGAGACACCTACAATTCAGATTCAGACAATACACCATTCAATACACTCAGGAATTCAGACCTGAACCAAAATCAAATCAGCTTTCAGCTTGATTTGTCACTAACCCAACTCATCCACAAAGTTTTGTCATAATTCGTCCATAACCTTTTCAGACATCGTGATATATTCCGATTTAGCCCCATACCTCAATGGTGAAGAAGCACCTAAAAAGACTCTCGGACCCGGATCCGCATCTGCACTAAAATCGAATCACTTCGTATTTGTCACATACCCAACCTGTCCACCAAGTTTCGGCCGAATCCGTCTACAACGTTTTAAGTTATCCTGTTCAAAGATAAACAGACAGACAGACAGGGGTGAAAACATAACCTCCATCCATTTTGGTGGCGGAGGTAATCAAGATCGATCGATAATTTTGAATTAATGACTCAATCCTAGATCTGGGATAAACGGAATCGAAGGGAGGCGCAAAGCTCCCCTCCCTTTATATCAGGGATCGTTTCTCTGTATGCAGCTTTTACATGGGGATAGATAATTCGTTTCTTGTCTTCTACTGGACGAAATCAGCTGCAAATTTCATAAGTAAATGCTTTGTATGTCGAGGTAATATGTTCCAAATTTCAGCAACGTCTCTTCCCGCATTCTTTAGTTTTATTTAGAAAACCCTCAATCACGTTGGTGCCTGTCTGTCCGTCCGTCCGCCCAAAATGTGTTGGCGCTCATATCTCAATAGCTATACATTTAAACTAGCTGAAACTTGGAATATACATCGGCCAATAGGTCTAATTAATGGCGTTCGAAACAAATTCAAAATCTGCGCTCATTCTGAGGATCTACAGGGTTTTTTTTGAACCCCCCAAAATAGGCATTTGCTCTCTTCTCTGAAACTACACACATGGTGTTGATGAAACTTGGCCATAAGCTTAATATCTGATGTCTAACAAAGGTGTATTGACCGCATCAAAATCTGCACTCAATAAGTGTGTCTACGGGGAGGGGAGGGGCGAGTGGTGGTTTGACCCCTCAAAATAGGTATTTGTTGTCCTCTCCGAAACGATACACACAGTTTTGATTAAACTTGGCTGCAAGATTCATATCAAATGCTTAACGAAGGTATAAATCTGTGCTCAATAGGGGTGTCTACGTGGAGGGGGGTTGACATCCCAAATAGATATTTGCTCTCTTCTCCAAAACTACACGCAGGATGTTTATGAAACTTGGCCACGACCTTTATATCTGAGGCCCAATGACGGTGTATTTTGATCACATCAAAATCTGAGCACATTGAAGGGGTTTACGGAAAAGGGGGTGGTTGACACCCCCAACCCCCAAATAGGTATTTGCTCTCTTCTTTGAAATTACACGCACGATGTTGACGAAACTTGGCCACAAGCTGCATATCTGATGCCTTACAAAGGTTTATTGACCGCATCAAAATCTGAGCACATTGAATGGGTTTATGGGTGAGGAGGGAGGTTGAACCCCCCAAAATAAGTATTTGCTCTCTTCTCCGAAGCTACACACACAATTTTGATGAAACTTGCCCACAACATTCATCACCCGTGATGTACCACTGTTTGTTCACAGCATAAAGAATCAAAGTCTCAGGTGGTCTGTGGGGGGTTTGACCCCACCCAAAATAGGTATTCTTTGGAAAAATGCCAGAGGCATAGAAAAGGCCCCTTTAAATAGTATGTGCCATGTGGCAAACTATAGAAAAGAAGGGACATTCCATAGCTTTAGAAAATGCCAAATAATAGAAAAGAAGGGACATTCCAAGGCTTGTGAAAAATGCCAAAACAATAGAAAAGAAGAGAAATTCAAAAAATCTCGTGTGAATGCTGGATTACCCTTGTGTTCTTCGTAGGAACCAAGTAATGCTCCAGAAAAGTTCATATTAAGGGGCGCCCTATATCTGGCAAATAAAATACATTTAATTTCTCATGGGGCTGTACGAATCAAATTGGCACCCCTTTATATGAACTTTCCGAGAGCATTACTTGGTTCCTCCTCAGAACACAAGGGCAGTCCAGCATGCACACTAGATGCATGCTTTTCTATTGTTTGGCACATGGCTCATACCATATAAAGGGGCCTTTTCTATGCCCCAGGCATTTTCTCCAATAATTCATTCATGGAACAGATTTCAAGAGTACGCTGTGGTCGAGTGTTTGTGGGTTGGGTGTTTTCAAAATGAAAACGCTACACAATGTGGGCTTCATTCATGTGCCTATCATTCCGCCATTGACGATAAAGATGAGAGATGGCAAAAACACATTTAATTTCATTTGTTTGATCAGGATTTTAATATTCTCCCCAATCTATGAAAGTCTATACAGTTTGCGTATATACTTTTACGCAACCTTGACCTTTGACCTTTTGATCTACAAAAAAAAACAATCAGCTTCTAGCTTTTGATTGCTGAAGCAATTCTGTGACCAATATGCAAATTCTTAAAATTTCAGTTAAATTGGACAAAAATTGATGATTTTATGCAACCTTGACCTTTGGACAAAATTATTAATTTGCCTTCTCCGCATTATCATAATAAAGCTTTGGTCAGAATTGGATGACAATAGCTCAAATGGTAAACAAAGTTATTGGCCGGACAGACAGACAGACACACACATACAGATAGACACACAGACAGACACACAGACACACCGAAGTGATTACAAAACTGCAGGGGACGGGCTAATAATATCCATGGTAGTGATCCCACTACTTATACAATCCCGTTAGCCACTCCCCCAACCATTCGGCAAGCCCTCACCATGGTCCTGAAAGTCTGGATACTCCTCATCCACTGCACATCCCTCACCCACATCCCTGTTAAACAGAATCTGCATTTAGTAACTTAATGACTGCGAAATCTTCCACACAACCGAGGTCAAATTAACAGGTGTATATTTGACCAATTCCTCTGTGCACCCTTTATTAAACGAACCGTGTTAAATTTGCTCTTTTCCATTACTCGAGTCTCAACTACCTGTTCTGACTCCAACAAGCTGTTTAAAGATATCCGTTGTTAACATCTCCCTTACCTGCTCCGCCTCCTCCCTCAGCACCCTCGGGTGCATATTATCGGCCCCAGAGCTTTATCTACCCTTAGCTTTCCTAGCTGTTCCTTTTTCTTTTTTTTATGCCTTTGCCGAAGAAGTCGCCAGAGGCATTATGTTGTCGGGTTGTCCGTCCGGCTGTCCGTCCGTCCGTCCGTGATAGGTTTTTGTGACCGCGATAACTTCAGAACGGCTGAAGGGTTCCAAGTCAAACTTGGTTCAGGTATGTATAACAATGTAAAGATGAACTGCTTATATTTGGTGGTCATGGGGTCAGAGGTCAGAGGTCAGAGGTCATGTTGGGTAAAAATACTGTTACCGTGATAACTTGTGAACCAGGATTTTGACCAAAGTTGGTACCTTTATGTATTATGATGCAAAGATGAAACTGATTCGATTTTGAGGTCATAGGTCAGAGGTCATATTAAGTAAAAAATTATGTTATCAAGCCAACTTAAGGACCAGTGATGGGATTTTATCGAACTTGGTATCTCTATATATAAAGGAGGAGTGTCTGTGTGTGTGTGTGTGTGTGTGTATATGTGTGTCTGTCTGGATGTCCGCTTATAACTCAAGAACTACACATCGGAGAAAAGTTTTAGACACAGATTTGGAATCAGCATAAAATCCTGGTGGTTATAGGCTACTTTGTATTTTAATATCAATGGTTTAAAAAAACCGCGCCACCTGCAATTCCATGGTGGTTTGTGGCGGCGCTAGACGTTCGGGGTGTATTGCAATGGTTTGTCGGGTTTGGCTGTGGGTCCAGAATAGCTCCCATTTCCTCATGTTCTTCCACTTTTATTTTGATTCTTCTGTTACAACGCCTTCCTTATGTACCTTATATCCCCCCGACGAGGCCTCTACATAATTTCATGCGGCAGAATTTCGTACATTTTGAGTGAAAGAAGTGAGACGAAGTTGTAGAAGGAAGAAGAGGCGCGGCCATTGTGGAGGGCCTCGATCGTGAGTGGAAATGGCGGGAATTGCGTTTGTATCGCAAAGTAAAGGATCTGCATTCATTTCTGAACTTGCATTGGTGGATTGTTATATATCTGCATTATTTTTCATAAAAAAAACTTTATGTTGAACTTGAAGGCTCCAAGCACGGACTATATATTGTTGCGGCGCGGTTAAAGATGTTATTTTACCGAGCGGTTGGTATTACCGCGACCGAACAGTTATTCCCCGATTAGAACCCGATTCCACCCAAACGTTGGCCGGATCGCACCGCGGCTGCTCAATGAGGGAAAAGACTAAAACGACGAATGCAAAGAGGAAGACGAAGGCAAAGAAAGGTTTGGAAATACTACTAAATTTATTTACTATTTACACACATAAGCAAAAAGAAAGCAGTCACGTTTATTTACAGCACATAAGACGCAGGTGACACAGTGAAAATACTAGCTTACCTACAGTCTTAATTAACCCAGGACAGAACAAACAAAAGACAGACTCACGCGGGGAATGATGACAGGAATCGCAGGAGGTGGATGGCTGGAGGTGAACGCTTGGTGGAGCCAACGTGGAGCTTGGTGGAGCTTTGGTGGAGGTGAACGCTTGGTGGAGCCAACGCGGAGCTTGGTGGAGCCTTGGTGGAGGTGAACGCTTGGTGGAGCCAACGCGGAGCTTGGTGGAGCCTTGGTGGAGGTGAACGCTTGGTGGAGCCAACGTGGCTGGTGGGTGGAGCCTTGGTGGAGGTGAACGCTTGGTGGAGCCAACGCGGCTGGTGGGGGGTTGGTGTGACGGGTTCTCTCTCCTTCCCTCACAAGCTTCAGGACTCTGTCTCTCTCTTTCTTAGTCCCACCCAGTCCAACAACTTCCTCTCTTGCTTAGTCCAACTCAAGGCCTTTCTGTCTTCTGATCTCCTCCCTCCTTGACTCTCTCTGGGGGCCTCTGCCTCGGGTTATATAAGCCCCACCCTTGACCCTTTTGCGAACCTCCCCAAAACGTTCTCTCTCCGCCCTCTAATGCCAACCCCTCGTTCTGGGTTGGTCGGCAAGGGCTGGTTCACTCCTCCCCTCTATGACGAGGTGGCGACCCGCCTTTCTTCCCCAACCCTGCCTCGTGGTCAATGGCGGCAATTGGAGCGGAGGTAGTTTCCAATCGACGAAAAGGGGGAATGGAGGTTTTGGGAATGGGAATGAAGGGAATCTATCTCTTTCACTTGGTGCAATGGAGTACTTCTATTAATGGGAGACACAGCCTTACCCTAAAACACAGAATAAGATATAACTATCGAACAGGGGTATGCTATGATTGGCTGACGTGTATGCTTGTGGACTAATTATGGGACGCCCTTTTGACCTTTACACAGCTCCGGAGGCAGGAGGCGCAGAATAACCAATAATAATAATAAAGCACACAATAAAAAAAACACAATCCTCATAGCCGCAACACTGCACCCTCCTCCTCTTAGGCAGTCCCGGGCCTACAACTTTTATTTAGTGTGACACGTAGGTGTAGTTCCCTCTACTTTTAACCTGACCCTGAGTGCGACAGTTTTAAAACATAAATAAATGTGTCCCGCTGCTCCATTGCACGCTGCCTAACACACTTACGCCCACAGTTAACCGAATTGCGGAATGGTCTTCAAACTATACATTGACGGTGGGGAGCATTATTTACAATGACTCTGCTTTTATTTACAAGACTAACCCAGGACCTGTAATTGTTCTTTCTGGGGGGAGACAGTCTGCTCTGCATCGACGCACCATGAAAGCACCCAAAAACGCACCAATACACCCCCAAGCACCAATCGGTGCAGTCATCACTGTTCATCAATGTTCAACAATAAAAAATAACCAAACAACCCCTAACCCTGCAGGTGATCTCTTGCTCTTCGGCTCCCTCTGCTGGCTATTATTATGTCTTCCAGTTGTTGTCATTCTCTCTCATTTTCTTACTGGCGGCCTATTTGCAATAAAGTGTGCCCAACGTGTCCATTTTATTTTCTTTATTTATGGCCCACAGGGCCGACTACGTGTGGTTCACATGTGGGGCATCGGTGCCCTGTGGCCAAGGTCCGCCAGCAAGATTTCGGGCCCTCATGGCCGGTTCCAGCAGAGGGGCCATGCCCCAACCCATGGGGTCCATCAGTGGTGCTCGGCCACAGGCATGTGGTCCATAATGTGGTGCATCGATGCAGACAGCTGGTTCTGGGAATTCCGGGCGCACAATGGAGGACTCACGCACGCTCCCCTCGGCGCCCAATGGCGCACAGGTCATGTGGGAGACAAAAGAGACAAATGAGCGAGGGGTAAGGTCACAAGGGTACACATCAATAAGGCAATGCAAGGCGAAATGCGTACGGAGAGCGAAATGAGAAAGCTCGTCCCTACCGTACGTCACCCCCCCTGTCACCTACACTACCCTTGCCCTTACCCCATATTTACAAAATCTACACATTTACAAATTCGTCGCTAATGTCTCGTCTCCCCATATTTCTTCTACACTAAATTCGTCTCCACAATCCCTCTAGCCAAAATTTGCCATCATCAATTCATCATCAATCCTCATAAGGAGGAAGAGATGGAACACAAAGCACAATGTCACACCCACGTCATGATGCGTCTCACAATCCAAAACATTTGCTCATAAAAAATAATCAAAACATGGCATGGTGTGGAGTACCTGTCACCTCAGGTGAGTGGATGCAGATGGTGCGAGGAGATCCTTCATACTAACTATCCTCTAAATGATTTTAACATACTTTACTCTACCCGGGGTCTTTCTCTGCCAATCCATTGGCCACTTACACTATGGGTTCTAAAAACCAATTCCCATTGACCAAACTGTGGTGCTTCTCAATTTGGGGTCTCACTCCCCCGATTCATCTCCCGGTGCCCTTGCACAATTTCTGGGCTGTGACGTGTAGCTCTCCCAGCAGGTCTACCCACCTGCACACCTCCACCACTGCAGTTGCCACCCGAGCTTACCTAGCTCCTCACCCTAACCTAACTAACTGGGGAAGGCCCCTCCTGGCTCTGTCACCCCACTCGGTGCCCTCTGGCACTGGGCTACCCGGGTCCGTCCTCCGGATCCTCGGGCCCCATCCACAACAACTACTACCGGCTCCCAGAGCCCACCTGCGGCCTCACCTGGCCGACATCCTCACAGTGGTGGAGTGCCCAAACCAACTACACACACTAACAGGCTACACGCCCAGCCATTTCCACAACACTAATGCACCCATCCAAATACCATTCTTTCACCTCGCACCACAGATGCCAATATCCAACCACAATTTACCTGTACCCTCTACCTAACACTTACACTACCCGCCCCGGGTATTCGTGATGGGGGTCCACTCTTCCCCCATTCACACCTTCGCACCATCCACTCCACTCCACAATTTCCACCATACTCACTCCACGACCATCCATTCCAATACTCCAGATATTCCACACTCCATGTCTTCCATACACCTGTTCTCCATTCACCTGTTGTTGCACACCTGTGCAATCACACCTGGTGCCACCTGCACCCTCCTCCTCTTCCTGGACCATTTGGTCAACACAACACGCAATCACCACTACTCCCTCATACACTGCTCCATACACCTGTTCAGTTGCACACCTGTGCAATCACACCTGTTCAATCACACCTGTTCAATCCTCACCCACACGGCATCATCTCAGCTAACTACTCCCCTCTAACTTAGTGCTCCCCGTCTTCCCTTTAAACTAAGCACATACCACGTCATTATCATCCAAACTAATCTACCTGCGTCCCCACTACAGGTGTCATTGTCACTAACTAATCTTAACGTTACCTAATGTCATCTTCTAGGGCCCTACACACAATATCCTAACCCACCCGGGCTAGTTTTCACTGCCATCAACCCCATAATTCTAGTGCTCCTTTGCCCCCCGTCTGTGAGGGATGACAGAGTTGCCATCCCTCCACATGGGGGACGTTCCCACTATCAATTTTGCACACCAAATCCAACAAATCAAAAATTTGCCAATCATCTGCCAATCATCAAATTTTGCCTTTTTCTAATTTTGGGTCCAAAACACTAACCTCATCACCCGTCTACTTATTAGATCCTCTCGGTGCGCCAATTCACTTCGAAAGCTCGGCTTCGTACAGCCGAGCAATGAATGCAGGTTCTTTGGTGCCGGCGGCTGGATGCGTCCGGCACTCGGTGCAGGGACGGGGGCTTACCTGTGCCGAGATCCCACGCACCACCTCGGCGCAGAGCCATCCAATTGCCCGATCTCGACCTGCCGGAACGTCTCAATAAAAAGTGGTCGCCATGACGACCCTTCCTATCGGGCTGCCCGCTCCGCCTAGTGGAGCACGGACGCGGCCGTTCCAAGCGAGGCCCAGCGTGGATCGTACGGCGGTCCTTTCGAACCCGCCGTGGCTCGGATCCCCGCTGGTTCTCGCGGCACGCGAAGCCCGGCACGCACCGAGGGCCCGATTCGGCTATAAGTCGCTCTAACCGCTAACCCGGTTACCGTCGATGCCTCACCTGCATGCTTACACGCATACGCTACCCCTTTCCTGCTCATACATCCAGCCGTTTCCCTGCTCTTGGTCATTGCACCTTCTCTTACACACCCAGGTACACTCATTCCGCTCACAGACTTGGTCACACACCTGACCACCGAACACCTTTGCACGCACTCGTCGCTCGCACACCTCACCAACACACCTCTTCGCGCCCCCTTCTCGGTCACCTCCTCTGTGACTATCACAGGTGTGCTCTCACTCGCACACCCAACCACGTGCCTCACGATCAACTCAAGTGTGCATTCCCACACACGCGCTACCATTCCAGGTGTGCATCCTTCCATTCCAGGTGTACATCCTCGCTCACCTGTCACAACCAACTCACGGTCCGTGTCACTCTCACTACGTTCACCTCCATTCTTGACAGCGCACTCACCCTTACTCTCGACAGCGCACTCTTTTCTCATGCCCCTGTCCGTTACACACCTTTCTCGCGCACACTCTCCCGTTACACCCTCTGTAACACTCACCACAGGCGTGCATTCTCCCTCACTCTTGACAGCGCACTCTTTCCCCATGCACCTGTCCGTTACACACCTTTCTCGCGCACACTCTTCCGTTACACCCTCTGTAACACTCACCACAGGTGTGCATTCTCCCTCACTCTTGACAGCGCACTCTTTCCCCATGCACCTGTCCGTTACACACCTTTCTCGCGCACACTCTTCCGTTACACCCTCTGTAACACTCACCACAGGTGTGCATTCTCCCTCACTCTTGACAGCGCACTCTTTCCCCATGCACCTGTCCGTTACACACCTTTCTCCCGCGTCCTCTTGCGCACACTCTCGCGTTACTTCCTCCGTAACCCTCACCACAGGTGTACATGCTTCCGTTACATCCTTTGTAACACTCACCACACAGCGCTTCCATGTGCCCCCTCGCACACGCGCTACTACCGACTCACTCTCGACAGCACACTCACTGGTCGGCGCGCACTTTTTCCTCACACACCCCATGGTCGGACATTCTCGCACACCTCTTTTTTCGCACACCAGACCTGTCGCACACTTCACCAACGGCCTCTCACGAACACCCGGATCCAAACCAATCCCCAAGCCGACTGAAGCTTTCCTCACATCATATACATTGCCGAATATTTCGCCACTCACCTTGGCACCTCGTCTCCGCACCTCTTTTGCCACCTGCAAAATCTTTATTTGGGTAGTGAGCACCTCATCACGATTCGAGCACAGACCTTGTACCAATTCCATCACCTCCTCCTTTATTTCCTTTTTAGTTTCCCTTCGTCTCTTCTTAATTTCACTCACCCCTTCTTCCACCTCCTCTAATTTTTCCTTTACTTCCTTCATCTCCCGGTGCGCCCCCTCTATCTCTTCCTCTAACGCCACCTTAACCGTTTCTATGTGCGTCCTCACCTCTCGGTCCTTCGTCTCCATTACTTCTGTCACCTCTTCCAACTTCTTCGTCAACCCCTCATGTACCATCTGACATTCCTTCTGTGTCGCTATTAATTCGTTCTTAATGTCTTTTTGTGTCGCTTTTAACCCCCCGATTATTGCCGTGTTCTTTTCCACCTGGTCCACTAGTTCCTTTTGTCCCACTGTCAGCTGTTCTACTCCCTTCGTCAGACCCTCTATTCCCCCTTGTAACCTCGCCGTATTATTTCTCACCTCTTTCTCTATACGCTTTTCGCCTCGCTTTACCTCCTCGCGTACCCCCGAGACCTCCTCACTTACACCTCGTCGTATCTCCTCTTTCATCTCCTCCATCTGGTTCCCCATCTGTTCGATTTCCCGGGCGGATTGCTCCCCTATTTCCCGCAATTTGTCTTCCATCCTATTTTCTAACCCCATTAACCCATTTTTCACCCCCTCTAACTGATTCTCCTGGGCAGCCATTCTATTTTCCACCCCTGTTAACCCATTCTTTACCTCTTTTATCCCGTTGTCTAACCCCTCAAATTTAGCTTCTAGCCGTTCCCCCATTTCTCCTATTTTTCCCCCCATTTCTCCCATTTTGCCCCCCATTTCGCCCCCCAATCGCTCACTATCAGCCCTCATTTGCTCACTCTGAGCATCCATCCGGTTCCCCATTACCCCCATTTGGCCCTCCAATCGCTCACTCTGAGCCTCCATCCGGTTCCCCATTTTGGCTTCTAATCACTCCCCCTGAGCATCCATTTTTGCCATCATTTGAATCATAAAGACTCGCATGTACTCTGGCATCTCTGGCTCGGCTGCCGCGACCACGGGCGCAGCGCAATTTGGTGCCGCTACACCCACGTGCGCGAGGACGCCATCTTGTGCGTCTGATACCCCCTCAACCACCTCCTCCATATACATTACCCCGAGGTCCTGGGTTACTCCTAACCCCTCCTCTAGCTCACCCACCGGCATCCGATCGCCTTGACCAGCCATGGCGCGATTTCAAAATTCGGGTTTTCCTTTTAAAACACAACAATTTCCAGCTGCTTGTAATTTTGAGCGCGTTAAGCGCGCTTTGGGCCTCGTATCCCACTCCTCGACACCAATTGTTGCGGACGCGGTTAAAGATGTTATTTTACCGAGCGGTTGGTATTACCGCGACCGAACAGTTATTCCCCGATTAGAACCCGATTCCACCCAAACGTTGGCCGGATCGCACCGCGGCTGCTCAATGAGGGAAAAGACTAAAACGACGAATGCAAAGAGGAAGACGAAGGCAAAGAAAGGTTTGGAAATACTACTAAATTTATTTACTATTTACACACATAAGCAAAAAGAAAGCAGTCACGTTTATTTACAGCACATAAGACGCAGGTGACACAGTGAAAATACTAGCTTACCTACAGTCTTAATTAACCCAGGACAGAACAAACAAAAGACAGACTCACGCGGGGAATGATGACAGGAATCGCAGGAGGTGGATGGCTGGAGGTGAACGCTTGGTGGAGCCAACGCGGAGCTTGGTGGAGCTTTGGTGGAGGTGAACGCTTGGTGGAGCCAACGCGGAGCTTGGTGGAGCCTTGGTGGAGGTGAACGCTTGGTGGAGCCAACGCGGGCCTTGGTGGAGCCTTGGTGGAGGTGAACGCTTGGTGGAGCCAACGCGGCTGGTGGGTGGAGCCTTGGTGGAGGTGAACGCTTGGTGGAGCCAACGCGGCTGGTGGGGGGTTGGTGTGACGGGTTCTCTCTCCTTCCCTCACAAGCTTCAGGACTCTGTCTCTCTCTTTCTTAGTCCCACCCAGTCCAACAACTTCCTCTCTTGCTTAGTCCAACTCAAGGCCTTTCTGTCTTCTGATCTCCTCCCTCCTCGACTCTCTCTGGGGGCCTCTGCCTCGGGTTATATAAGCCCCACCCATGACCCTTTTGCGAACCTCCCCAAAACGTTCTCTCTCCGCCCTCTAAAGCCAACCCCTCGTTCTGGGTTGGTCGGCAAGGGCTGGTTCACTCCTCCCCTCTATGACGAGGTGGGGACCCGCCTTTCTTCCCCAACCCTGCCTCGTGGTCAATGGCGGCAATTGGAGCGGAGGTAGTTTCCAATCGACGAAAAGGGGGAATGGAGGTTTTGGGAATGGGAATGAAGGGAATCTATCTCTTTCACTTGGTGCAATGGAGTACTTCTATTAATGGGAGACACAGCCTTACCCTAAAACACAGAATAAGATATAACTATCGAACAGGGGTATGCTATGATTGGCTGACGTGTATGCTTGTGGACTAATTATAGGACGCCCTTTTGACCTTTACACAGCTCCGGAGGCAGGAGGCGCAGAATAACCAATAATAATAATAAAGCACACAATAAAAAAAACACAATCCTCATATCCGCAAAAATATATATAGCCCTCATTGAGGTAAAAATAAAAGTACAAATCCTGCTATCGCTTGCCAAGCTAGCCGTTCCCCCCCCCTCCTCCTCCCCTCACCCTCCCCTCTCCTCCTCCCCCTCCCCCTCTCCTCCTCCCCCTCCCCCTCTCCTCCTCCCCCTCCCTCCTCCCCCTCCTCTTCTCTCCTCTCCTCCTCCCCCTCCCTCCTCTTCTCCCCTCCCCCCCTCTTCTCCCCTCCCCCCTCTTCTCCCCTCCCCACCTCTTCTCCCCTCCCCCCTCTTCTCCCCTCCCCACCCCTCCCCACCCTCTCCTCCCCTCCCCCCCGTTCCCCTCCCCCCCCGTTCCCCTCCCCTCCCCTTCCTCCTCCCCTCCCTTGCCCCGCCCGGCAATGCCGGGTACTTCCCATGGCCAGCTGTACGTGGGCTGCTCGAGAGTTGGAAAACCAAGCAATCTTTATGTCTTGGCACCAAGTAAGAAAACCAGAAATGTTGTATACCAAGAGGTTTTGAGAAATTGAAAATTGACAAAACGTCATGTAGGAAATGTACTGTGATATTGCTCTAAAATATACATGTTCTTTTCATCATATATTTGTATTATTCTTATTCAACCCGGGCGAAGCCGGGTACCTCAGCTAGTAGGTATATATGAGGCAAAGATTAACTAATTGGATCATGGCATCAAAAGGTCAAATGTTGGAGGTCATGTCAGGTAAAAATGTGATAACTTTAGAGCAGCTGAAGGGATTTAAATCAAACCTGGTCCAATTATTATAATGATGTAATAGTGTGGGGTACATCGAGGTACATCGGTCAAAGCGTACCTTTACCAGACTGTGTAGGTTGGAGCATCGTCTCTGAGTTTGGGAGGTGGGTGGTTTGAATCCTGGTCAAGTCATACCAAAGAGTTTAATAAATGTTACGTGCTGCTTCCTTGCTTGATGCTCAGCATTTAGAAGGTGTCGAGCACGGATAAACAACCATAGGTTGGTAATAATAGCGCAGGCTTCGATGTCCCGCCTCCTCTTCACCCTGTTAGTAACACCTGTATAGCTTACACTTAGCATCCTTTCTGCATTGACCTCCTTTCCCTGCACCTCTCTCTTCGAAACAGCCTCCCCATCAGTGTCTTGCTGACGTCCATCAAGTTTCAACCATTCAAGTCACGAATCAATCTTTTATATAAAGTATGCAAATTAAGTGAAACTTTTCCTTCCACACCTTGAATATCACCTATGCTTTATATCTACTGGTACTTCTTACTCTCCCTTACCTCCACCTCCCATTCTCTACCTTCATCTTAGGGTCTTGAGTTCGAGCACCTGTCATGCCATTGAATTAACACCAGGTGGGTTGATTCAGCCCGTAATCTTTGCTAGGTCGGGAAAATGAGTTTCGGTTTACTGGGAACAGGGGGCACTGCATCAGTGGCATAGCTGCACTCCCAGCAATGATGCAACCAGAAGCCACAGGCTACATACGAAACAACACTAATAACCAAACCCCAAGTGTGCACATAATAAATAGATAGCATCAAAATGGTACGAAGTCGTACGTCAAGTCCGTAGGTAATATGTAAACAGGGCAAGTCAGACAAATAGATGCCTGATTGCGGATGCAACACAGGCACGAGGGGCCAAACGACCTCTTCCTACATCAACATCATATATTCTTGTACAGCACTCAATCTTAATGCGAAAGATTAATCCTTTCATTGGAAGTAAACAATATTCTTATTCATCGAATGAGACATGCTAAGCTGTGTAATCATGAAACTCCTGCTGGTGACTTTACACTCGTCTTCTAGCCGAAGTGGTTTTCTTGCATCATTGATTATGGTGCGCCTTGAATAAACGAACCGCTAACACATCTCGCTTCGACACTCCGCTGTGTCCTTGCGTTCGACCCATTCTTTGGGACGATGCAAATAGTCCTCGTTTTGGAGGACGCGAATTACCAAGGGTTGGGAAAAAAAAAATCTAATAACGAAGCAATTTTTTTTTGCCACTCAGGCCTCTGATGAATTATTCAGTTGATTCTTCAGGGGCAATTGTGCAGAACAAATGAAGAGGTTCTCGTGTGTACCCTCCGTTGGTTGTTTCTCTTTGTACACGGCAGGAATTTGTTTGGCGAGTTGCGATTATCCCGTATCTTTAATAATTTATGGATAGAGGCGAGCTCTTTTTATGCGGAGGTGATGAAGAGGGCTTTCAGTGTGTGAGCGTGTGCGTGTGCGCATACCAACAAATTGAACCTACTAAAATCTACTCTGCCAATTTGCAAGAACAAAGAAATAATTTGTTGCTTGCTCCCCTTTTGTATGTCCTGCACAGTCTGTCCTCTTTTGGCAATCTCCTCTCCGCATGGAAGTCAGTGAACATCACTGTCGTCCGCAGGAAGGGGGCAGAAACAGATCCTACTAACTGTAGGACAGAGTTTTCTTTGAATGACAAGCAAAGTTGTCGAGTCCATCATTGATTCCGATGTCAAGTCTAACCTGTTGACGAACAACCCTGATCTCTGGCCATCATGCTTGATTCCGTCCCAGTTACTAGCGACCCCAAAAACTCTCAGTCTTCTGCCTTCTGCCAACTTCACGTGGGCTAAGGCCAATCTAATTGGCGCAATCCAATCAACGAAGAGACACTCCGCTCTCTCAGTTCTCTGACCCTCCTCAGAATCTCCAGGATCCAAAATTCAGGTAGACTGCACACCTCGACTCTTTCACCTCGCTTCTACAGTCTATGGAACTGCCTTCCAGAGGCTGTTCTGTCTCATTCGTCTCTCCAGGACTTTGAAAAGGTGGCACCCCACCACCTCATCCCCCATCCTGACCCATGATCTTTTGTACTCCCATTACCCCTTCCTCAACCAACCCTCTTACTTTCTGATTTCAGTATTGGTTCACGAGTTATCAAACAGAGTGACCACTATATTCGTCATGGGTGTGTGTCTGTCTGTCTGTCCGCAGCATAACTACCCGATGTTATCATTCGATCTTGATGAAACTTGGGTGGGAGGTTGATATCATGATCTAGTTGTGTCCTGCCTAGAGTGGGCTTATTGCGCCCATTGTGGGCAGAGCGACGCCCGAAAAAGATATCTTTTTAGGGGGTGATCGATTTCAAGCTACATCTTCTCCGAGGGAGTTGGTGGAATCTGACAGGGGTTTCGGTATTTGGTTAGGCCAATGTCATGTGTCTAGTCCCACGGAGCTCAATTTTTCATTTTCGCCCCAATGTCAAGGTCACAAGGTCACGAAATTTAGAAAACTCGATTTTTGATGGTTTTATTACATTGTTCGCTTCCTGATAGGGTGAAATGTCGTACATGATCTGATATTATCACATACATCACGAAATACAAGTTTTCCATCAAATTTCAGAATCTTTGACCTTTGAAGGTCACAAAGGTCAAGTTTTCAAAGTTGTCGGAATCGAACCGAATTTTCGGTATTGTGTAGCTAACTAACCTCATAACATTGCTCATTGAGCATTGTCCTTGAATACCGCTCGCTCGTGAACCATCTTCGTCTCCTGATTTGTCCCTCTCCTTTTTTAATCTCTCTCTCTCTCTCCTCTCTCCCCTCGCCTTTCCCTCTCTCTTCCTTTTCTGTTCGTTATCCCCTTGCTAGTTGTGCCCAAATGTTGCCCCGATAAAGCCAATCTCATTGGCGCACTGTCAATTCAACCTCAACTTCACTTCTCCAGGGTCTACGCCCCTCTAGAAAAATTAACTTAAAATGAAGACCAGACCTAGCCTGAGGTGACCTTTTGTCCGTGGTCCACGAACTTCCTGAAGGTTAAAACTCTAGTTCTGCCCCCACTGCCATTTTTATGTCTGATTCACAACTGATTTTCGGCCACGTGCTAATGCATGGAATTTTATGGATGTCAGGACCACAATGATGAAGGCCTTGCCATCATCATAGTGGTTCTGCTCCTTCCCACATCACAACTGGTGTGATATAGTAGTATACAGACATACGTAAGATGTTCTTGCAAGTATTTTCCTGTTTATGTACTTCCAGTTTCCTCCTTTCTGGGTGTTTTTTTTTTTTTTTGTTTTTTTGTATACAGAGTCGAGGCTCGTGAAAGAGCTAACATTTATCAAACAAACAAATCAAACAAACAAGCAAACAAAGTATATAAAAAGGGGAGTGGTCGACAAGATGGGGAGAGAAGGGGAGGAAGCACACAAACACAACATTTGAGGGCAGGGACATCGGGAGATGTGTGGGAGGCAGAGGGCCTGGGGGGAGGCAGGATAGGTATAAAACGCAAGGACACCAAGGACTTCCAGGAAAGAAGTCAAAAGTCACCTCAAAAAGTGGATTTGGGGTGAAATTAGCGGGGGAAGAAAAGATCACAGTTTTGGATTGGGGAAGATAAGAGATGGTGGTGAACAGCCGTTTTAAAGACCTGGAGGGAGGAGTGGGATTGAAGAGAGTGAGGGAGTTTGTTCCAGAGGCGGGAGCAAAGAGGAATGAAGGAGTGAAGGTGAGCAGAGAGTCTTGATTTTGGCAGTTTAACCATAAGAGGGTTGCAGGCAGATCTTGTGCGACCTGCAGGAATATTTGGGGGACAGAGCCCAGAGAGAGCTGGGGGAGCAAGGCCGGAGAGGAGTCGGTAGAAGACCACCAACCTGCCTGCGGTGATTAAGTGAAAGGCCCTCGGAGATAGCGTCATCGCGGGAGATTCCAATGATTCTGAACGCTTTGGTTTCAACAGCGTGAAGACGAGCTAGGTGTGAGGCAGGAGCACCAGCCCAGAGGGGAGAGCAGTACTCCATTCAGCTGCGGATGAAAGCCTTGTATGTGGTGAGGAGCTCAGGTGTGCCAAGGAAGGACTTCGCACGACGGAGGATGCCCAGTCGGCGACTGGCTTTGGAGGCCAGCTTGGAAATGTGGTTTTCCCAGGAAAGATCATGGCAGATAGTGAGACCCAAAAGCTTGAGTGACAGAACTCCTTGGAGAGGATTATTCAGAAAGTAGATGGGAGGGTTGTCCAGTCGGTCTTTTCGGAGAGACATCGTAAGAGTGTGAGATTTGTCAGGATTGAAAGACATGTTCCACTTGTTTGCCCAGTCTGTGATTTTGTCCAGGTCTGCAGAGAGTGATGAGGCTGCAGACTGCCGATCTGAGGGATGAGGAATGGGGCGGCAGAGAGTGGAGTCATCAGCAAAGAGATAGAGAGGATTTTCAAGAGAGTCACAGAGATCATTGATGAAGACCAGAAAAAGCACAGGGCCCAGAACACTGCCTTGGGGAACTCTAGCCTGAACAGGAAGAGGAGATGAGAGAAACCCATTCAGGGCCACACGTTGACTACGACTAGAGAGGAGGTCTGCCAGCCATGCGTGGAGATTTCCATGGATACCAAAGGAGGAGAGTTTGGTGAGCAGAGTGGTGTATTGGTATTGGTGTGCTGGTAAGTTGGTAGTATGCTTTGTAGGTGGTGTGCTTTGCAGAGCTTTGGTGCTGACAAAGCAGTTTCTTTGCAAGGGGTATACTGTATGATTTGCCATTGCCTTCCCAGCGTTGATATTATCTGTATTTTTACCCCCGCCAGAGGAGAGGGTTTTGCATTTGGGTCTGTTGGTTTGTTGCTTGGCAAAAATACATTTTTTGACAAGTATGTTGCTCACTCCGGTTTGTGTGTGTGTTTGTTTGTCTGTCCACTCACTTATACTTGCGTACAGGTCAAAATTTTAAAGCGATCTTCACGAAACTTCACCAAATGGTAGAGTTTGTGGTCCGACAAAATCCTATATATTTTTGAGGTCAAAAGGTCAAAAGGTCAACATAGCCCAAAGGTCAACTACTTTTTTTCAAATTTCTAAAATCCCCAATTTTCATCCGATTGACTTGAAATAGGATTTTCATATCAGCTAACTGAATTCAACCACCAACTTTTTGGATGCTGAGCATCAAGCAAGGAAGCAGCATGCGCCATATTTAAGTATTTGGCATGACTCGGCCAGGGTTTGAACCAACAACCTGACAACCATGATGTCTCACATCTGCTGTTAGGGGTGGATGGTTGGTCATGCTTCGACACATCATCAGCCGACATCTGCCAAGGCAAGAAGACCCTTGCATGGTTTATTGTGGGTGTGTGTTTGTCATTGGTATGAGGTGCCTCAGCAAGGGTGGAGTAGGGGAGGGGAAGGGGGTTAGGCGATGGGGTGGAATTGGTTAAAATGATCATTGGGTACTTCATTATATTGTGTTATTTGTGTCTGTGGGCATGAGGCTTTTACATGCCCTTCTTGTTTATCATGTCCTGCTACAGTACATCATTGAAGGCAACCACAATAAAGGTGGTTACGGTCACATGCTGAAGACAAGTATTCAAGGATAGCTGAACTATCACCGTATATTATGAACCAAAACGAAACAGTTTGCGTTGGTCAGTGATCCAGCGGGGTCTTACTGCACTAGTTATAAAACAGGATTATTATATATTTAGGGGTCCAGAAATGCCAAATAAGCCAGATAATCAGTGCGACAAAATGGGAGAAACACGAGGGAAATAGTCTCAAGAGATAATTAAATAATTTATACAGGGTGAGCCAGAAATATGGTCATTTTTGAAATTCGTGTGAAGGAAATAAAAAATTGTATTTCAAAATAAATTCATTCATGATATTGAAGTACATAACATGCATTTTTTAAAAACTGATTTAGTTTTTTATTTTGCAGGCAGAACACTTGAGTGACCATGTGGAACTGGTCAGGTGAAGAACGTGCTTTCGCTATCAAAGCTTCTTACAAGAATAATGATAGTGCAACTGCTGCACATCATCAATTCAAACTCCATTTCAATGTTCAACTTCATGGAAATGTGCCATCTGTTCATGCTATCAAGTTATGGGTTCAGAGGTTTGAGAGGACCGGTTCACCTTTAAAAGAGAAACCGCCGGGAGCACCCAAATCAGTAAGAACAGCACAAAACATTGAGCGTGTAAGGGAGTCAGTCAGTTTTGAGAAGTCCACATCGCTCCAGCCAAAAGCATGCATCAGCCTGAAGAATTGTTCACACGGCGCTACGCCGCATATTGCATCAGGATTTAAACTTTTATCCCTATAAAATTAAAACTGTCCAGGAATTAAGCCAAGATGATGAGATTGTCCGCAATATTTTTTGTGAGGAAATGCTTTCATTTATGGACGGAAATGAAAACCAAAACATTGCTAACAATTTGTTCATGTCTGATGAAGCACATTTTCATCTGTGCGGCTATGTCAACAAGCAAAATACTCATTTTGGGGCAGCCGAAAACCCAAGAGAAATGCACACGAAACCGTTACACAGTCCCAAAGTCACAGTGTGGTGTGCACTTTCGTCGTTCGGCATCACAGGGCCTTACTTCTTTGAGAATGATAACGAAAATGCCATTACAGTTACTGCAGCTCGATATACCGATATGGTTTCTAACTTCCTCTCCAGAGATTTAAACAGATCTGCAGAAGTGAGCCCAATGACGTGGTTTCAGCAAGATGGTGCAACCTCCCACACCACCAGAGTGTCCATGACTACTGTAAGGGTGCTCTTTCCAAAGCATGTCATTTCCAGAAACGGCGATATTCCGTGACCAGCGAGGTCACCCGATTTGACTGCATGTGATTATTTATTGTGGTCATATCTAAAGGACAAAGTGTATGTTAACCGTCCACAAACTCTCCATGAACTTAAGGAAAACATCAGACACTAAATCAATGATATTGACGTGGCCATGTTGCAGAACGTCATGGATAATTGGTGTCCAAGATTGGAGGAATGTGTCAGACAAAATGGTGCGCATCTCCAAGATGTTCTTTTCCACAAATAAATGGCATGTTATGTACTTCATTTTCTTGTAAGAATTTGTTTTGAAATACAACTTTTTTTAACCTTTACACAAGTTTTAAAAATAACCATATTTCTGGCTCACCCGTATAAGGGACATGGTGACTAGAATCCCGATAGAATGGATGCAAGACAGAAATGATCCCCCTCTATGCGTCAACGCAACCAATCACTCACGCACACAAAAATGGGCAAGAGAGAGGAAAGGCACGGGGTGAAGAACCCAGGGTGTAGCCGAACCCATCCGGTGTGGCGTAGCATTGGGAGCTAGACAGCAGGCTAGAAAGTCACCGTGAGGAGCAGAAATGGAGTCTAGAGCTGTCCATCTCAGTCAGAGAGAGCTTTGTGTAAGGGACAAGTCCTTCATAGATAATTTCCTCCTGAGCAGCTAGTTCCCACCCTGAAGGCATTTCATGAGAACCTCCCATGACTGTAGCAAGCGAATGGCCGCTTTCACATGCCGGCAGACAGTTATGAAGTAATCAGAATCCTTAGAATGACAAGAATCACTAAGCAATCACCGTCGTCTGTACACCAAGCCAGCGGTCACCTTGTTCGCCAAAGCAGGAACCAATCAATGTCTTTCAGACCAATGACTGTCTGCTGCTCCAGTTGATCGACAACAACGAACCAATGGCCATCTTCTGCATACCGACTTACAGCCCCAGGGAGTGGAGAACTCGTCTCCCTATTATTGGGGGAATGTGCCGCTTATCCCCACCCACCTTTGTCTTCTTGCCCAGCCTCACCCGATTCAACATTGGAGAACAAATGTATGGAACAATGCCCGTCTCCTTGCTGGCACTATTAAAAACCCCTGACCCTAAACAGGAAGGGTTTCTAAAAGCACAAACATACACAGTGTCTATGGCCTTTACCTAACCCCTGCTGCCTTCCCCAAAAGCATTGTAATAACTACCAGGGGTATAACAATGGCCTCCATTTCCATCACCTCACTCCACTCCAAAGTGTTGGAAAATCTATGAATTCCATCAGTGATTCAGACTTGCCACCCACTTCAAACATCATTTGCAGCACTTTTTGCTGATTGCAATTACATGACGATTCTAACTGGATACACACGTTAGCATTCGTCTTCAAGAACTTTCATCTAAACACTGAAAATAAATGTTGCATGTTTGGGTCTCCTTGGAAATTAGTGGAGCTGGCAGTAATAGCTGGAAATGTTGTAGATTGCTCTTATGAAATAGGTTGGTTTTACTGCATACCTGCTCATTTTGAACAAGCAGCCCAGGTTTGCCATAAAAGTAGAAGTTGATTTAAAGTGCGGCTTGTTAAGAGCAACCCTTCAATTTTCAGGAACAAAGCAAACCTTCAATTTAAAAAAATGTGGCTTTTAAGAGTAAACCGTCAATTTCCAGGACCAAAGGATACCTTATCAAAAAGATAATCACTATCTTCCCTTTATGGGCTTTTGTTACAGCTACATCTCTGGAATATAAAGAGTTTTGCTCGAGTATGAAGTTTTGTGTTTAATAAATAAATATGAGTACCGCTAACTAGACACTTCGACACAGGAGGAGACCATTGGGCCCATCAAAGCAGACGCTATTAGTACCAATCTATAATTATTGATTTATCTATCCTTTCTCCTATTAAATGCTGAGTGTGAAGCAATGAGTGGCACATACCATTTTAAAAATCTTTGGTATGACTTGGCCAGGGTTTAGCGTGGGTGATGCCACCCAGCCAACAGCCACACTCTGGGATAGCAATCAGCAAAACCAAGAGTTAGCCAAGAAAACCAGAGCACTTGGTACCCATAATTTAGGCAAGAATTTGGTATTTGTGCAGGGTAGTTTGTGCAATTTGTGCAAGCGACAACTCACCTATTCTTTGCAAAAGACACCACGGGATATTTGACGTCCACCGACTACCAGGTCCTCCATCTTAACTTCATCCCGAAGGACGGCGCACGCATTGAGGCATCCATCGCCCTGCATGAGAAACACCAGGATGACAGTTCATAGTTGGGTCTACATTTCAACTCAGGCGAAAGGCAGCTCAAAGGTATCTATCCTTTCTCCTATTAAATGCTGCACACCTTGACTAAGCTAACCCACCAACCCCTACCAATTGCTATCACTGGTTGGGGGCACACTGTTGCTGCTGAAACTAGGGTCCAGCATTAGAGTCCATGTGAGCAAATCGTTCTTTATTCATTTTTACATCTTTAGTGCAAGCTCGATATCTTCCTTGCATAAGTGACTTCCTTGTCATGTCCTCTCTCTGTTTGCACATGCCTTTTACTGCCACCACGTATTTGCTTTTAATTTGCTTGTTTGTTTTTATCCTCATTGTGCACACGGTTATTTCTTTTGCAAATAATTCATTTGATGCTACCAGCCTGTTTCCATCCACTGCAGGAAGAGGCCTTCCTCCACATCATCAGTTCTTTTCTATTCCCCGCAATCCTTGGCCATTTTACTTTGCAGTGAACTTTTCGATGTTGCGTTTCCTTCGGAAACTTCATTCCAGCGCTTTCTCGACGTTTCCATTTTATAAATTGTTCATAAAAGTTATTAATAAATGTCTCATGAGTGAACTCCAGCAACCAATCATGGGAGTGAACAGGCTTAACAAGGTACCTAAAAATGGATGACCTGTAAAAAAGAAATCAATCAGCTTCTGGAAACATCAATTTATCCATCCATTTGTCCATTATTCTTGTGCGTATGTCAAGCCCACGAATTTTCGGTTATTTGATTGATTACAAAATGTCGTTGAATTCGGTTTTTGGCTGATCCAATAGCTTCTCCTCTTGTCTTTAATGGAAACATCAACTGGAAACTTCAGACCCAAAGACAGCTAGGTCTTCATGGTTATGGTTTTTCCAGATTCCTTCAGTGAATTCCAAAGCTAGTTTCCAACTAGAGATCCTCTGCCGTACAAAGTTCTTCCTTCGACCTACAAGGCCTTCGTGAGCAGCTTGATGGAGTATTGCTCTCCCTTCTGGGCTGGTGCTCCTGCCTCACATCTTGCTCAGCTTGACTCTGTGTGGAAACCAAGGTATTCAACATCATTGGAATCTCTTGCGATGAAGCTGAGTCGATGGGCCTATCAACTTCAAATCGCAGTCGGAGATCGATGGTCTCTCTGTCTTCTACCGCCTCCTTTCTGGTCTTGCAGCCTTTGCTCTTTCTGTGCTCTGTCCTTTTTAGGTGTCTGCAGGGTGTACATGGTCCACCGTCAACCCCCTTCTGGTGAAACTGCCTAAATCCAGGATACTGCTCATCTCTACTCATTTGTTCCTCTTTTTTTAGCACCTGTGGAATTAACTTCCACATCCTCTTCATTCTCATTCTTCCCTCCAGATATTCAAGACATCTGTTTACCACCATCTCAGATCACCTCCAATTCAAAACCATGATATTTTCCACTCTCGTTGACCCCAGCCAAATCCCTCCTTTGAATTTTCCAGTTTCCTTCGGAGTTTCCTTCTTTAACCATTTTGTCCACCACATGCATGCTTCTTTTGAGTCCTGTTTTTGTCTGTTACATCATGAACCATTCACTTTACAAGCTCTTCTATGAGCCTCGACTATATATACAAAAAAACGTTAACATTACGAAAGTTTAAAAGTGACACCGTTCAAATGTGCATGGAATTTAAGGGTAGCGTTTCCTTCCGAACATGTATGTGCCTTCAAAATGTATGCTGGGTCAAGTGTGTGTCCTCATTCCAAAGCTCATACAAACAGCCATCCAATGATTCCATGGTTATTAATGTACAGAGCATTCAGAAAGTATTCAGACCCCTTCACTTTTTTCACATTTTGTTATGTTGCAGCCTTATGCTGAAGTCGCTAAAATTCATTTTTTCCCTCATCAATCTACACTCAATACCCCAAAATGACAAAGAGAAAACAGGATTTTAGAAAGTTTTGCAAATTTATTTAAAAGAAAAAACTGAAATATCACATTTACATAAGTATTCATACCCTTTGCTATTACACTTGAAATTTAGCTCAGGTGCCTCCCATTTCTCTTGATCATCTTTGAGATGTTTCTACACCTTGATTGGAGTCCACCTGTGGTAAATTCAATTCACTGGACATGATTTGAAAAGGCACACACCTGTCTATATAAGGTCTCACAGCTGACAATGCATATCAGAGCAAAAACCATGCCATGAGGTCGAAGGAACTCCTGCAGAGCTCAGAGACAGGATTGTGTTGAGGCACAGATCTGGGGAAGCCGACAAAAAATTCTGCTGCATTGAAGGTTCTCAAGAGCACAGTGGCCTCCATAATTCTTAAATGGAAGAAGTTTGGAACAACCAGGACTCTTCCTAGAGCTGGCCGCCCGGCCAAACTGAGCAATCGGGGGAGAAGGGCCTTGGTAAGAGAGGAGACCCAGAACCCGATGGTCACTCTGGCTGAGCTCCAGAGATCCTGTGTGGAGATGGGAGAAACTTCCAGAAGGATAACCATCACTGCAACACTCCACCGATCTGGGCTTTATGGCAGAGTGGCCAGACGGAAGCCAAACAGCTCAATCTTGGTTTCATCAGACCACAGAATCTTGTTTCTCACAGTCTGAGAGTCCTTTCGGTGCTTTTTTGCAAACTCCAAGCGGGCTTTCATGTGTCTTTCACTGAGGAGAGGCTTCCGTCTTCATCATTTTACAGATGTCCCTGTGCTCTGCTATTGTTGTGCTTACCTCTCTCTCCCGCTCTTGTATCCCACTCCCTTTATTATGTGTTCTATGTGTTAGCTCTTATATGAGCCTCAGACTAAGTACACAAAAACGTCATGATTACCTCAGTATGATTCTACATGCTGCCCTGTCTTCTACCAACTATTGAAAGTTAGTCATTTGCAAGTGCAGAAGATAGGATTTGCCACTGGGAGAAATGAGGATTGGAAAGTTCACAGATTGAGTCAGTCCCATTGAGTCACAGAAGTCCTTCGCTGAAGTGCCATGGTTGGTGAAAGAGGTACCAACACCCAGCCAATTAGCATGGTGATTGGTGACACTTGAAATCATGTACAATTATTGTATTCCGCTATTATCCCGTCCCGTCCAATGCATAGCAGGAGACGGGGTTTTGCAATCATTTCTGTGTGTGTATGTGTGTGTCTGTGTGTGTGTCTGTGTGTGTGTGTGTGTGTCTGTGTGTGCGTGTGTGTATGTGTGTGTGTGTCTGTGTATGTGTGTACGTGTGTGCGTGTGTGTGTGTGTGTGTCTGTGTATGTATGAGTGTATGTGTATGTGTGTATGTGTGTGTGTATGTGCGTGTGTGTATCAGTGTATATATGTGTGTATGTGTGTATGTGTGTATGTATGTGTATGTGTGTGTGTGTGTGCGTATGTGTGTGTGTGTGTGTGTGTGCGTGTGTGTATCAGTGTATGTATGCGTGTGTGTGTATCGGTGTATGTATGAGTGTGTGTGTGTGTGTGTGTGTATGTGTGTATGTGCGTGTGTATCAATGTATGTATGCGTGTGTGTGTATCAGTGTATGTATGTGTGTATGTATGAGTGTATGTATGAGTGTGTGTGTATGTATGAGTGTATGTGTGTGTGTGTTTGTGTGCGTATGTGTGTGTGTGTGTGTGTGTGTGTGTGTATCAGTGTATGTATGCGTGTGTGTGTATCGGTGTATGTATGAGTGTGTGTGTGTGTGTGTGTATGTGTGTATGTGCGTGTGTGTATCAGTGGATGTATGCGTGTGTATGTATGAGTGTATGTATGAGTGTGTGTGTGCGTGTGTATGTATGTATGAGTGTGTGTGTGTGTGTATGTGTGTGTGTGTGTGTGTGTGTGTGTGTGTGTGTGTGTGTGTGTGTATGTGTGTATGTGCGTGTGTGTATCAGTGTATGTATGCGTGTGTGTGTATCGGTGTATGTATGAGTGTGTGTGTGTGTGTGTGTGTGTGTGTGTATGTGTGTATGTGCGTGTGTATCAATGTATGTATGCGTGTGTGTGTATCAGTGTATGTATGTGTGTATGTATGAGTGTATGTATGAGTGTGTGTGTGTGTGTGTGTGTGTGTGTGTGTGTGTGTGTATGTGTGTGTGTCTGTCCGGGCTGTAACCTTTTTTTACCATTTGAGCTATTGTCATGGATCATCAATCAAATGAAAATCAATACAACATAAAATCGTCAATTTTCATCCGGTTGACTTGAAATTTTAAGAATTTGCATATTGGGTCACAGAATTGGTTCACCAATCAAAAGCTGGAGGCTGACTATGTTTTTAGATCTGACGGTCAAGGCTGCATAAAATCATCAATTTTAATTTTCTAGTTTTTAAAACTCTTTTCGTTATTTTGAGTAGGTTGAAGAAGAAGAAGACGTCTGATTACAAACTGACGCGAAGGGGCTTTGCATTTTCATATGCTTTCTTTTTTTCCTTAAATTTGTCGTGAGAACCATTTCTTCTGGGCATTCGTGAACAATTTCCAAGAGAAGTGTCGCCATGGTTGACTTGTATCGATCTTGATCTCAGCACGACTTTGGTGCAGTTTAAGGTCACTCTTCCATTGCTGTACACGTAATCCATTGATGTACTTGCAGGTGAGATTCAGGTGAGGGAGAGCTTAAATGGTGGCATTTGTTTCTACCAGGCTGTAGGCTTTTGATTATAAACATTTGTGCACAAGCTGGGCAATTTAGATATTTTCTGAAGCTTTTCAGAAGCTGATTGATTGTTTTTTTGTTTGTTTGTTTTTTACAGGTGATCCATTTCAAGGTTGGTTGATGAAGTTCAATCACGAAGTATGCATCACTTACCTTTATAAGCTGTCTAGCCTGGGTTTTAATCTCGGCACAGCTATAAAGTGTTTCACAGGCAGGGTGATTCACCAATGTGTGCCGACCCTCGGATGGACGTTAAACTGGGAGTCACGTCTGTCGGCATTAGTTGGTGGATGTTAAAGATCCCACGGTGTTTTTCACAAAGAGTAGGTGAGCTATCACCGGAATCCTGAACTCATTTCAAATACCTGCTCTAACCTCCAGGGGGCGCTGCATAGCCGCACCAAACCCACATCCCTTCCGAAAATCATGTTAGCCACAGCTGTGTGCTTCCGATTAAAGAAGAAGCATTTACTTTGAAAGACTTTTGACTTTTATGTGCTTTTATTATAAAAGTATCAAAACACACATGGAAGAACACCGCAAAATTTTTACAAGAAAAAGAAAGTTGTACAAGCAAAAAGAATGTATATACATGTATATGTGGACATTGAGCGTAAGTATAATTTACAAAAACAAACGCAACACCTCATCTGTAAAACAATCGTCGTTCACACTGCCGAAACTTATCCGGGCCGACACTATTCCTTTGAAGCAAAACAGCACATTTTCATCTCTGCCACTCAATTTGATCTTTCTAGTTTTATATATTGCGAGTTTAGCAATTCCGCACAGAAAATTCAAGAAAGGGAACGCTGTCTTGTTCTTGGTGCTCCTTTCAATGCCATACACAAAAATTGCAACAGAAAAAACAAACTGAAATTTATAAAAGAGCTGTTGGAGGAAACAAAAAAGGGGTACCAATCTCTTACATTTCACAAAAGCATGGGTCACATTTTCAGCCTCTTCACAAAAAGGACAAACATTCAGTACAGAAGGATCAAACTTATTAAGTAAGTATTTGGTGACCAGGGCCTGATGAACTAGTCTCCAATTTAAGTCTCCGGTTCGACCTAAGGTTGGAGACCTATACATCTCTTTCCACACTGGAGATAGGAACGAATTAGCCGGAATAATCTCATCCCACCGATTTTTTAAAGGTTTTGTGAAACCCGGTATAAGCACCTCTTGGCATATCCCATAAATAACTTTTTTTCCCATCACATGGAACACACCGCAACCATCTGACTTTGAGAAGACACCCTGTTGTTTTTTTGAGGTGACTTGGAGCTCGGGGAAATAGAGACGAGAGTCCACCACTTCATCTGCCCCAGTCCACCCGATATTTAATTCCCTGAAAGTTTTAATCACAACTCTCAAAACTTTGTCCACCATTCTAGATGACCGAACCCCCACTTTTGATGTGAGAGAACCGGTGGATAACCATCCATTTAGGGAAGGCTTCATCAGGTCTCGCACTCTGTTTATTCCATTACAGGTGAAGCAATGCATAAATGACCTGGAGGTTGAAATTTCAGGGAATAAAGGATTCAGAACCAATGGCTCATGCATATATTTTTTTGCATCGTAGGACACCTCTAATCGTTGTATTCCAAGGACTTGCCAGGCATTCAGAAGGCTCTGATGAAACTCGGGGAGCAGAGTCGTGTTGACATGCTGCAGGTCCATGAGGAAGAGCTCTCGGTCATACTTCAACCCATCTGCTTCCTGCAGCCAAGCGTTTGTGAGAGGCCGCCACGGGACACACTCACCATACAATAAACGCTTTATCGTCCACATGCGGAAAGCCATTATCCGACTCGGAACATGTATCAAGCTTTGGCCACCTGCATTTCGGGGTCTGCACACCGTGTCTGGTCCAAGCCAATGGTGGCCTCCCCAGAAAAACTGAGTTAGAACCCTCTGAATGCCTGTGACCAAGTATCTCGGAGGTTGGAGGGGGATAACTTTATGCCAAATAAAAGGAACCACCAGGTTATTTATTATTGTCACCCTTGCCTTAAGCGATAGAAGGTGGTGCAACCGTTTCCATCTAGCCAGTTTCTGCTTAATTCTTTCCAAGAAACCCTCCCAATTTTTTTGTTCATATGCTTGGACTCCGAGAAATAACCCTAAATATTTAAACCCCTCTTTGTTCCACTGCATTCCTCCTGGTAACACAGGCAGAGCTGAGGAAGGTGGACTGGGGCCCACCCATAAGGCAACACTTTTGTTCCAATTTACTTTTGCCGTGGAGGCGAGCTCAAACTGGGACAGACATCGAAAGACCTCACCCACATCATTTTGGCTGGAAACAGCAACACAAATGTCATCCGCATAAGCTGAAGTAACCATTTTGTGGTTTTTTGTTAAGGAGACTCCTTCCACTGAGTTTCGGAGCAAAGCTAGTAAAGGTTCGACCGAGAGACTGTATAGCATTCCTGAAAGCGGGCAGCCCTGACGGATGCCTCGCTGAAAGGGAAAAGGGCAACATAAGCTGTTGTTTACCTTCAACAGACAGGATGCATTTTCATACAACAACTTAACATAGGAAACAAAATTTTGTCCAAAACCAGCTCTCTGTAGTACAGCAAACAAAGTGAATGTAAGCTGTTGAAGCAAACAAAAAAGAATGGTCAACACTGTCAAAAGCTTTTTCTTGATCTAAAAGAACCAAACCAAAACCATGAGATGTAGTACGACCGAGACTGATCAAGTCTCTCACCAAAAAAATGTTATCGTAAATAGAACGCTCAGGAACACAATAAGACTGATCAATATCAATCAAAAGGGGGATGACTTCCTTTAGACGTATCGCGAGCGCCTTCGACAATATTTTATAGTCCGTATTTAGGAGTGACACAGGCCGCCAATTTGTGGCGTCTTGCAAGTTCCCTTTTTTTGGAAGGAGACACAAAACTGACCTCCGACAACTTAGTGGCAATTCACCTTGTTCAAGGCTATCATGAAAGATGTCAAGTAGAGTAGGGCCTAGAATGTCCCAAAAGGCCTTGTAAAATTCAACTGGGAGGCCGTCAAGTCCAGGGGCTTTCCCATCTTGAATTCCTTTAAGAGCAACAGTAAGTTCTCCGAGAGAGATGCCAGGCTCCAGTTGTTGTCGCTAGTCTTCAGACAAAGATGGGAGCAGTTCAAACATCTCGTTTCTGTTTTCCTGGTTCACAGTTCTCAAGGCAAACAGCTTTGAATAAAAGTTTCGTAATTCATCTTTGATGTCACTTTGAGAAGACAGAAGCGCATCGGCAGAAGAGCGCAAAGCGTGAATTTGTTGAGGGGTCTTGGCTGTCTTTTCCAGGTTGAAAAAGTCTTTGTTTGGTTTGTCAAGTTGGATATTGTCCATTCGCAGTCGGACGAAAGCACCAGATGCACGCTCTCTCACCATTTCAGCCAGTAGTGTTCTTTTCTCTGACAACTGCTGGACATTTTCGTTGGACATTCCAGATTTCTGCTCACAATAAAGTATATCGTTTTTTAAGGCAGTTATCACACCGAGTGTGTTACAGGTATTATAACGACAGTATTGCTGGCAAAAACACTTAATTTGGGATTTTGTGCAATCCCACCATTGCCTTAAATTTAGGTAGGAAAACTTTTGCATTTCACATTCCTTCCATACCATTCTGAATGCTTCTTTGAAATGCTCACTTTGTAAAAGTTTGACATTGAAAGTCCAATATGCACTTCTACACACGTGATGAGGTAGGCCACATACAACAACAACCATGTGATGATCAGAAAAACCAGATGGCCTTATATATGAATTCTTGACAAGATTTACCTTATCATGGTTAACATAAATTCTATCCAAACGAGCCATTGTCAAAAGATTTCTTGCGGCACAAACCCACGTGTACTGCCGGATATTAGGGTTCTGTACCCGCCACACATCCACAAGTTGAAATTTTTTAATGAGCTGTGCCAAAGGCTTTGCACTCGGTGGATGAGGCTCAGGAGTGTTTCTATCAAGTTGGGGGTTGAGGGTACAGTTGTAGTCTCCCCCCAAGCAAACCAACATGGACAGGTCAATAGTGCTTAAAAAACCTGCTAACTTGTGAAGAAAAGCACTTCTTGCAGAGTTCGCACTAGGGCAGTATACATTAGTCGTGCAAATCTTTTGGTTACCGCTGACAAACTCCACAGATAGTAAATGGCCCTTGCAAATTTCTCTACATCTGATCTCCAACGGCTGGAGTCTAGGATGTAAGACTACTGCAACAGGTCAGCCTTGGCATCAACAAAAGCACTGGAGAAAAAGTGACAACCTTTAAAGATTTTACGCCACTCAACCTCAGAAGACTGATTTGCATTCGTCTCTTGTAACATCAGCACATCAATTTTTTCATTCTGAAACATTTGAAACACCTGGAGGCGACGCACACAACTGCGACCACCGTTGATGTTTAAGGATGCTACTTTTATCTCCACTCTGTTAACTATTCATAAAGTTCCTTGCCCATTCGAGTTACACATTTTCTTAGCCTCTGGAATTGAGGTTCTGACATGTTAACCTGATAAGGTTCACGAATCATGTTCTTTGCAGTCAAAATAAAATCATGCAGATTCGGAAAGTAGTCTTTGATTTTTACATGTCCTTTCCTGAACGTTTCTTCAAGGAACTTGATAACATTTTCTTGAGAAACCATGGTGATGGTATTGTCATCACACACCTCACTCTCTTGAGCACTTGAAGCACTAAAGAGTGGAGTAGAAGAGGTTTCATCAGAATCAAGTGCTTCATCTTGATCTGCATCTTTTCCTCCTATTTGCTGAACACTTAGTTTTGGAAACAGCAATTCTACAGGGTCAAGGACCTCCGCACTCTTTGCAGACCCTTCCAAATTTACCATATCCTCTGTGGCTATAAGTATGTCCCCCACCTCATCATCCCTTTCATTTTTATCTGTCAGGGAAGGGTTAACGTTATCCTCACAGTCGCAAGGACTTTCCCCTTTATCTATTTTTTCCTCACTAGCAGATCCAGCTGCTAACTCGTCTGAGCGAGTTTGGTTATCAGGACAAGGACTTACCACATCCTGAGAGGATCGACTATTTTCCGGGTCATACTCAATCTCAGCAAGTGGTGCCAGCGAATCTTCCTCATGTACACACACTTCCTGTACCATCTCCATTACCGCCAAGGAGTTTCCGGTGTAGGCCTCACCCTGGAGGTCCTGCGAACCTGACACGATCTGAATCTTATTTTGTTTTTCTTCGGAATCACAGGATTCATCACCTGAACACTTCTGACCTTTTTTCCTGGTGTCCACTACGGATACTTCCATGGTATCGTCCGCACTGTCGTGTACCGTGGACGAAATGAGAGAGGGTTCAACCACTTTTATTCCCACCTTAAGTGGAGGGGCAGGGTTAGTCACCTCACGTTCTAAGTCTATCACTCCCTCCCCCACCCCCCCGGTCGGGGGGGACGGGTCTGGCGCTTCACTCACCGCAGTCGGTGCGGTGGGTGGATTAACCACTCGAGTGCCTGTCCCAGTGCGGTGAAGAGGAGTCGCTCCTCACCAATCCTCCGCGTTCCTGCGGTTTAACCGCATTGGGACAGGCACTCCTCACATGCCCGTAAGCCCCACACTCGAAACACGTCATAGCCTCCGAGGAGGCATACATTTTGTATTCAAAGCCGTTGATTTTCACACTCAACACGACATTGAGCGTTTTTACATTTGCAGGCAGTATCATGTACACCACTCTCTTAAAGGACATGACATGTTTGAATCGATCGCAAACATTTCGCATCGGCACCATCGAAATCCTCGATACGACCTTACCGAACTTGTTTAATTGTTCACGTAACTCCTCATTTCTAATAAATGGCGGGATATTACTGATGTGAATGTGAATGTGTGAGAGAGAGTGAGAGTGAGAGTGAGAGTGAGAGTGAGAGTGAGAGTGAGAGAGGGAGAGAGAGAGAGAGAGAGAGAGAGAGAGAGAGAGAGAGAGAGAGAGAGAGAGAGAGAGACTTTGTGTCCTTTTATTATAAAACAATGTAAAGCCATTTCACAAGCAGTTGTAAAAAAAACACATTTCACAAAGCAGTTGTAAAAAAAAAACACAGCAACCAGTTTAAAGAAATTGCATAAGGATCATGAAGACATCACAAAAAGAGCAAAGGGTATTTAAAAGAAACCAGCAAATATACAAAAAATATATATTTTACAAACCAAAGGGGAAGACACAAACAAAACCACAACCAATTTTAAAGGAAATGCTCATGCAAGAGCTATAAATACATCAAGAGCAAATTAAGCGAAAAACTAAGAGAGAGAGAGAGAAATGTATTCAAGGACACAGGAAGAAACATATATGCAAGCAATCAGTTCCAAAGAAAAAAAGTCAAATCAATCAGGAATTATAAAGTAATTACCACTTTTGAATCATCGACTGAGCACAGAACATTGCCAATACACCACTTTCTCTCAAAAAGTTGGACGTTTCCATTACTGACAAAGAAATCAAATTCTAGCTTGAGTCGTGTTGAGACAAACCCTTTAAAAATAGAAATAGCATCAGAGCCATAGCCGTTATCTATTTTAATTTTCCGAGATTTATATATCGCATATTTTGCAACAGCAACCAAAAAATTGAGAAGAACACCCACATCTCTACATGTGGGCCTGAAAGACACACCAAATATAAACATATGCATATTGAAAGGGAAGGACAATTGGTGAAAAAGATATTCAAGGAACAAGAAAAGCGATGTCTACGACACTGTACATAAGCATGAAACAAATCCTCCTTCTGGTCACAGAAAGGACAAGTTTCCGGCAGTGAGCTGTTAATACGGTGGACAAAAATATTGGAGGGAAGCGCCCAGTGTGCTAACCTCCATTGTATGTCCGCTAACACACCATGTAATTGGTAAGGTGTACATGTGAGGCCAAAGGGGGGTAGAGGGAGACCCCAACCCTAACCGCTCTGACCACAAAGCTACTCGTGTTCTCCCAGAGAGGGGTACATTCTTATTTTGTCGAGAGAGATCACGGATTCCAATCTTAGTTACAAGATGAAAAGGGGGGGTATGTTCAATCTCCGGCTGAAGAGAAGACGAAAGGAGCACTTTGATTTCAGGGAAACCTAACCGAAAGTCCTCAATGTTACCAACACCTTCCCAGCCGATGTTTAGCTGTCTAAATTTTCTAATGACTATACATACAACTTGGTCTACAAGTCGGACAGACCGAGATCCAACTGAGGTTGCCACCAAACCAGCAGGTTTTCACTTAACTCCAGATGAATCTCTCAGATCACATACTTTGTTAATCCCTCCTTGGATACATTTTTTAATCAGGGCATGGCTATGAGGGATACCAGGAAAAAAGTTATTGAAGAAAAGGGGTTCTTGAAGGAACATTCGACAATTATAGCCCTCAAGGAAGCGGTGGACGTCAAACCTTTTCCAAGTGTCCAATAAACTCTGATAGAATCTCGTAAGAGAGGCAAAATTTATATGCTCGAGGTCTATCAAAAGAAGCTGCCGATCATATCTCAGTCTACCAGCCTGTTGTAACAGAAAAAATGCAAAGGGCCGCCAGGGCAGCTGTTCAGCGAACAGTAGTCTCTGCAGAGACTGCAGCCGAAAGGCCACAACCCGACCAGAGATATCAACAATGCCCTGGCCACCTTCCTTCCGGGGGTAGTACAATATCTCAGGCCTCAGCCAATGGTAGCCACTCCAAAAGAAGTTTACTAGCATTCGCTGAGTAGCCATAATTAGTTGGTTTGATGGCTGTAAAGCAATAATTCTGTGCCATAATTTTGTTGCAACCAGATTGTTTATGACAAGGGTACGGCCTCGATAGGAGATGAACCTCAGCAGTCCGTCCCATGCTTTCAATCTGTGCATAATTTGCTCCAACACTCCTTCCCAATTTTTCATTTCTGTTTCACGATTACCGATATGCACTCCAAGATATTTAACCCCGTCCGTTCTCCAGACCAGGTTGTGTGGGAGTGAGGGTGGTGATACACAAGAGAGATTGCCTTTGCCACACCATAATGCTGTACTTTTATTCCAATTGATCCCACCGGAAGAGGCTGCAGAGAAATCTCGCATACAACGTTGTAAAGCAGAGACATCATTGGAGCTTCTAATCAAAACACAGACATCATCAGCATAAGCCGTCTGCACAAATTCTGCTCCTTCTATACTTCTCATTCCCTGAGGTATTTGCTGTCTAATAGACCGAAGGAGTGGTTCAAGGGCGACTATATATAAAAGCCCAGAGAGGGGGCAACCTTGGCGAATACCCCATTGGAAAGGAAAGGGAGAGCATAACCTATTGTTGATCTTCATCATACATTGAGTATTAGTATACAGGAGTTTCACATAAGAGGTGAAAGTTTCACCAAACCCCATTCCTTTCAGGACAGAAAAAAGGTACTTGTGGTCAACACGATCGAAGGCCTTAGTTTGATCAAGAAACAGCAACCCAAAATCGTCACGCAGGAACTTATTGCATGAAATAATATCTCTTACCAAAAAAATATTATCATAAATAGATTTTCCAGGCACACAGTAGGTCTGGTCCGGGTGTATAACTGAACTGATCACACACAGTCTTCATACGATTAGCAAGTACTTTAGAGAAAATCTTGTAATCAACACACAATAAGGAGACAGGTCGCCAGTTATCAACCAGTTGAAGATTCCCAGCTTTTGGTAGCAAACAAACGACTGCTCGTCTACAAGACATTGGAAGTTCTCCGACACGTATGCTTTCATCGAGTACATCGAGTAGGTCAGGTCCCACAAGGGCCCAGAAGGTCTTGTAGAATTCTGTGGGCAGGCCATCTATTCCAGAAGCTTTCCCATCTTTCAGGCTCCGCACAGCTGCTTCAAGTTCATCAGCCGAAATTGGGGAATCGAGCATGCATCGCTCATCCTCCTCGACACTCGGAAGCCCAGCAGTTAACTCTCGTATCACCTCATTGTCCACGTTCTGAGGAGAATACAAGTTAGAATAGAACCCTTTCAGAGTACACCTGATCGCCTGCTGAGAGGTCACCAGTGACCCATTGGGAGTGAGTAAAGTATGAATTTGTTGTGACCTTTTGAGGGAAGACTCTAACTTAAAGAACTCTTTGTTTGGCATGTCCAGAGTTAAATAGCTCATTCGCATTCGGACCAAGGCACCCATCGCCCGTTGCCGTACCGCTTCCTCCAGCACTGCTTTCTTTGCCCATATTAGTTGGTCACGTGCACCTCTCCCAACCTCGTCAACATTCTGTTCTAACGATATAATTTCAGATTTTAACTGATCGATTGATATTGATTGGATTTTGGTGGTGTATGCACTATATTGTTGACAGAAATTCTTAATTTGGGATTTTGCAATGTCCCACCACAGCCGGAGACTATCATACTCAGGTCTGGAGGAGCGAATTTTCTCCCACACGACGTGAAAGGCCTCATTAAATTCCTTGTCATGTAAGAGACGAGTATTCAAAGCCAGTAAGCACTACCACCGGGTGGAAAGGGTAACTTAAAGGACATTGAGATTAAACTGTGGTCTGTGAATCCAGTTGGTAAAATTTTGGAGACAGACACCACATTCAACATTGGCTTGTTCACATAGAATCTGTCCAGCCTTGCCATTGACATAATACCATCATTGCATCTACACCATGTATAACAGCGTGAGAGTGGGTGTTGTGATCTCCACACATCCTTAAACCGAAAGATGTTGATGGTGTCCTCTAGAGCTTTCGTAGAGGCAACATGAGGCTCATGACCATTCCTATCAATTGACGGACAAATTGTGCAATTAAAATCTCCCGCGATACAGATAAAGGCTGTTGGGTCCAGAGTTTTTACAAAATCCCGCAGAGTGGAAAAGAAAATTTTCCTCTCCATTGGGTCACACGGTGCATAAACATTCACTACGATAATCTTTTGGGTATTATAAAGAAAATCTACGGAGATCAAATGCCCTTTATAGATTTCTTTAAATGAAACCTATTGAGCACAAATATTGTGACTTAGGCAAATGGCAACACCGGCCCGAGGTGTAGGGAACCCACTTAGCCACCATTGCCCTTTAAAAAGTTTCCCCCAATCGGCTACTTGAGCACTAGTAGCGTGGGTCTCTTGTAAGAGAATAATGTCAGCCTTTTCTTTTCCAACCGCTTGAATGGTTTGCACCCTCCGTAAGGGGGCACGACCCCCATTTATATTTAAGGATACAACATTTAGTTCCATGGTTGATTCTTCTAGGGGGTGAAGTCCTCTTCCTCAATTAATTCCTTGTTTGCCTTCGTGATGGATTTCCTCAGCCGCTGAAATTCAGGTTCGGAGATTTCCACATGCTCACTCCTTTGCAGCAAAGGTTTTGCGGCTGCAAGGAAGGCCTGGATATTAGGAAAGTGATCCTTAATTCGTACATGCCTTTGTCTGAAAGTTTCCTTCAAAAATCTGACAATATTTTCTTTTGAGATCTCCAAAGGCTGCTCTTCCTCCTGAGGGGGGGGGGGGGGGGGGGGGGGGGAGCCCTGTCAACCATTGCCACTGGTTCCTCATGGCCGATCAGTGTCTCTGTAGTTCGAATTCCCTCCGTGACGCTAGTAACGAGTTCCTCCTGAACCTGTACAGAAACACCTGTTCCATCCCCATCTACCTTAGGTTCTTCATCCTCTTCATCCTCATGCATCATTGCAATGGGGGGGGGGGGGGGGAGGAGTCGTTATTAGTAGTAATGGGTATTTTGCATTCCCCATTAGAATTGATATGGTCATCAGTAGGCTGTTCGGTTTCGCAGGTTGATTTACAACCTTCAGGAAAAAGTTCCCCTTCATCCTGAGCAGGTGGTATCATGTCAGCCATAGTTTCACCACCTTGCTGATCTTCATGTGAAGGACTGTCTGAATCGTTTAAACTGCTTCCTGTCTGCACCACCAACACTTTAACACCTTTGTCCTCATTCCTCGCACTTACAAGTGACCGTTTCAAATTTTTCCGAGACGCCGCATCTACAATCTGCTGCTCCTCACAAAACATTCCCTCTACAGGTAGAGGCTTCTCCCTTACATTTGCTGACTCATCGGTTGCACGATGGCCAGCTGTACTGGATGACTCATCGCTTACACGAAGCACATCCGTATGGGTCTCATCAGCACCACTCTTAGCCGTACCTTGATGGTCCGACGTAGATTCCCGCACTGAAGGCGAAACATCTATAGAATCATCCGTAGTGGTCACGGGGGGAGGTGGTCCGGCTGCTGTGGCATACGTTTTCTCCCCATCAGGACAATACTGCCGAGTGTGTCCATGTACACCACACCCGTAACAAATCAACCTCTCCGTTGCCGCAAAAATCCTGTGCTCACGTTTTGACGACTTAAAAACGAGAGAGACATTCAATTGCGTCAAACCATCCTTCAAAACAACATAACAAAACCGTCTAAACGTTTCGATATGCTTAAGCTTCCCGTCTGTGGTGCGAATGGAGGCTTGGATAATTCTCGACACCACAGTACCGTACTGACCGAGCTTCTGAAGAATTTCCTCATTAGACAGCGTCGGTAGAACGTTTGATAGTATTACCTTCGAGGCCGGAGTGTTCCATGGCGAAACCGGAACAAACTGGTCATTACCCAAGGTGAGTCCGTTCTGCACGACGATGCGTGCGAAATGGACACGTGAAACGAAAACAACCACCTTGTGGTGCATTCGGGACGCTGCCCGTATGTTCTCACAACCGATCAATTCTCCGATTGCGAGGAGCGTCTCCTCCAGCGAGACATCTTCCGGTGGGACAAAACACATGCCGTGTTCATCTGTTAACCCCTCATCGGCATCACGACCGGCATTACTTCGACTATTCTTGCTAGCCATTTGAAGTAACTAAACGAAAAAAATAACCAATAAATGGTACAAAGGTTTATAAAGCCGAAATAAATGAAAAAAAAACAACAACAACAATAACTGGGAAATAAATAAATAAATCCCGTTAACCACCTAAAGCGGATAACTTTAACCGCGCTGTCTCTCCCTCTCTCGCTCAGTCGACAAGACGATAGAAAGGGACACCGACACTCGGACAGCAGAAAGGACCAAAAGGTAGGAAGAAAGGAAAAAAAGCAACACGAGACACAGCACGTACCGCCAGTGACTGAGCAACAGACCTGGCAATCGCACGTGCGTGCTAAGCGAGCGGCAGCTGTGCAAAGTGGGAGGAGAGAGAGAGAGAGAGAGACTTTTCTTCCCCTTTATTACAAGGAAAACAAGTTTTACATGGTGAAGGATGTTTGTACAGGCATCAAAAGAAATAACCAGGAAAGGAAGGGGTAACAAAGAAGTAATATTTTAGATTTATAAATGTTTTACATGGTGAAGGATGTTTGTACAGGCATCAAAAGAAATAACCAGGAAAGGAAGGGGTAACAAAGAAGCAATACTTTAGATTTATAAATTGATTGTTAGAACACCACCAACCATACCACATAAGGATTGTTTCGCACACCACCGGTTTTTAAATAAAGCAGGATCTTGAGTTTCAAACTCAAAAAGAACACGCGATGTAACCAATGCTTTAAAAACAGTTAAAACGTCATCAGCTAAAACGTCAGTGTTCTGCAGTTTTCGTTTCCTCGATAAATAAATGGCAAGTTTTGCCTCAGAACACAGAAAGTTTGCTAAAAGACATTCATTTTTACATTGATACAAGACATTAAAACCAAATATGAAAACACAATGTGTAAAAGTCAAACCGAGCCCCCGGATCACACGTGACAGGATTTTAAAAAGCGAGGCCAACCTTGAACATTCAATGAAAATGTGAAAAATGGTCTCTGGGGTGTCGCAAAAGGGGCACAATTCCGAGTTTTCAGGACATATACGGTTGGACAGGATGTTGCAAGGCAGAATATGGTGCGCTAACCGCCATTGTAGGTCACCCGAGCGCTTGACAGTAGGTTCTTTGTACATCACCTGCCAGTTTATTGTTGTGAAACGGTTAGCTTGAAGCAGCGCTCGCCAATGAGCTTGTGGCTCTGCAGGTTTGCCAGGAAAAAGAGTGAGAACACATAGATTGTACACTGAGGATTTCTCCATCTGGTTAAAGAGCCTAAAACTTTGAAATAAAATTAAAAGATTTGGGAAAGGACATTGGGATCGATGGAGAGCATCTTCTATGTCTGGGTCCCATTTTAACCCGGTTTGCTTAAAGGTCCGTAAAATCACAGAGAAAATTCTGCCAATGACTCTGATGGACCTCACACTGGTGGCCACGGCAATGTCAGCAGCTGGCTTCCATCTATGTACAAAGGGGTTCCTGAGGTGTTTTACTCTGGTAACGCCGACATCAATAAACTTTTGCATAAAAGATCTGTCACTACAGACCCCATCAAAAAAAGAATTTAAAAATATTGGTTCATTTAAAAACATCTGAAGGGAGTAAGCACTGGTGTCGCGGCGAAAAGAAACAGCCTGCCACGCTTCCAGCATGCTTCGGTAGAACAACGGGACCGATGTCATATCCACGTGCTTCGCGTCGAGAAGAAAAAGCTCGTCACCATAGCCAAGTTTCCCAGCCTGCTTAAGCAAACAATGGGCAAAGGCTTTCCATGGGACGTCGGAGTATAGAAGCCTTCGTACTGAAAGGAGGCGAAAAGCCATCACTTTGCTCGTCACATCTATTAGCCCCTGTCCACCTTCTGCAGTCGGCAGGCTTAGTATTCCTGGCCGGAGCCAGTGCTTTCCCCCCCAGAAAAAGTCTACAAAAGAGCTTTGAAGTTTTTAAAGGATAAAACTTGGGGCCTGCAGTGCTTTAAAAACATGCCAGAGCATTGATGCCGCGAGATTATTAATGACCAGAGTACGACCCCGGAAGGAAAGCTGCCTCAATAGTCCCCTCCATTTTATCAACCGCTGCTCAGTTTTGGTAATCAGCGACTCCCAGTTTTTTGAAATAAAATCTTGAGTTCCAAGAAAGACACCGAGGTAGTGTATTCCTTCATTGGTCCATACAAGCTGCCCTGGTAGGGTTGGAGGGGGAGTTTCATTCTGTGGACCTAAGTAAAAAGCTTTGCTCTTTTCCAAATTAACTTTAGTCGAGCTTGCCAGGCTAAATTCCTCGACAGACTCAACCAGAGCGCGGACATCGTCATCAGAGTACACAATTGCGCAGAGGTCATCCGCATAAGCAATGGTCTTTACGGGATTTTCTAACGGCAGAGGATAAAACCCTTGTAGCCGTGCACGTAAACGATGTAGTAAAGGTTCAATTGATAGGGAGTATAGAAGGCCAGACAGGGGGCACCCTTGACGAATACCCCTGGTAACAGGGAAAGGCTGACTTAAGATGTTATTAACTTTGAGCAAGCTAAAAATATTGTTATACAATATTTTGATATAACAAATAAAATTTTCCTTAAAACCAAACCCCCGTAAAACAGCAAAGAGATAAGAGTGATCAATCGTGTCGAAAGCTTTTTCTTGGTCTAAAAACACCAGACCAACATTTCTATGTTCAGCAATACAAATATCAATCATGTCACGTACAATAAAAATACTATCGTGTATTGTCCTTTTAGGAATGCAATAGGATTGATCGGGGTGTACAATCTCCCCAATCAGAGGTTTGAGGCGGTTGGCAAGAACTTTTGAAAAAATCTTGTAGTCCGTGCAAAGGAGCGAAATGGGACGCCAATTTTTAAGTTGCTGGAGGTCTCCTTTCTTAGGTATGAGAGCAAGTATAGCCCTGCGACAGCTGATTGGTAACAAGCCTGATCGTAGGCTATCAACTAAGAGGTCAAGCAACTCAGGTCCCAACAAATCCCAGAAGGTTTTGTAGAACTCTGCAGGGATTCCATCAAGTCCAGAAGCTTTACCTGTGGGCAAGGTTTGCAAAGCAGTAAAAAGTTCGTCAAGAGTCACTTCCTTGTCAAGTTGTTGACATGCAGGTTCGGACAAGGTGGGCAAAGAAGTGGTTAGGGAACGAATCATGTCTTCTTTAGTGTTTCTGGCACAATACAAGTCAGAGAAGTATTGTTTTGTCAAGCTTCTAATGTCTTTTGGATCGTGTGTTGTTCGGCCTCCTGGTGCCTGCAGCGAAGTTATTTGCTGGTTTCTCTTTTTTCGTGCTTCCAAAGCAAAGAAAAACTTGGAAGGAGTATCAATAGAGCTGTAGTTCTCCATTCGTAGCCTTATTAGAGCCCCTCTGGCTTGTTTTGCACAGAGTTGAGCAAGGAGTGCTTTCTTCGTTGCTATTAGAGACCTGGTCCTTTCGGCACTGGGAGCTGGAAGGCTTGACTGGAGAGACAATATTTCTTTGGCAATTAGAGATTGCAGCGCAGTTTCATTCCTTGTACAAAAGGAGCTATATTGCTGGCAAAAGGTCCTAATATGGGCTTTCGCATTGTCCCACCATTGTGCGAGGCAGGAGTAGGAAGGCTTCCGTAGTAGTAAAGCTTCCCAAAAGGCTCGGAAAGCGACAGGAAAAGCGTCATCTTGCAGAAAACTCACATTGAAGGTCCAATGGGCAGTGCCACGATTTCGAGCCGGGGAGAGTATATGAAGAACAACCATGTGATGGTCCGAAAAACCACTTGGGGTGGCGTCAACATGGTCTATGACATTTAGAGAGTCATTATTGATGTAAAATCTATCTCGCCTTGCAAGAGATAACCGGCCATTTGCACATCGGCACCACGTGTATTGCCGTGCAGATGGGTTCTGGAGTCTCCATACATCCATAAGGGAGAATTTGGACAATGCTCTCTTTAAGGGTGTTGTACTTGATGGGTGGGGCTCTTCTCCATTACGATCAAGGGTGGGATACAGTGTGCAATTAAAGTCCCCACACAAACAAACAAGACCATCAAAATCAAAGTGTGTGAGGGACATTTCTAACTGTGTGAAAAAAACTAATCTTTCTGTGCTCGTGCTGGGTGAATATACATTTATTAAAGTGTGTTTGTAACCATTATAAAAGAAATTAACTGAAACTAAGTGCCCTTTAGTAATCTCCTTAAAAGTGACATTTTCAGGACAGAAAGAAGGATTTAAATAAATAGCCACTCCAGCACTAGGATAGGTCAAGCTACTAAAGAACCACTGTCCTTTCATGATGCGAGTCCATTCGCTCATGCACGAAGAGCTACATCTTGTCTCTTGCAAAAGAGCAACATCGAAATGTTTTTGCTCGACAAGCAATTTTACCTGAGCTTTACGCAGGGGTGAACGTCCCCCATTTATATTTAAAGTTACAACAGAGAAGGTCATGGTGTAGGTAGGGAAGATTTATCATGTACAGGGAAGTTAGGGTGTGCTTGTAGCTCTTTCCGAGCTTTCAATACACACTTTCTAAGGCGAAAAACTTGTGACTCAGTCACACCAAGTTGTTCAGCCTTAAGGAGGAGACGTCTTGAGGAGTTTATAAAACCAGACAGGTTCGGGAAGAAGGTTATAATTTTAACCTTTTTCTTTCGAAAGGTGTCCTGAAGAAACTTTAGAATTTCCGTGGGTGATAAATCATCATCACCCTCCAGTTCCTTGGCTATTGCTGGGTCATTCCAGACCTCGCTACTAGCACTAGAGGCAAGCGACGAGGCCCCATCTGAGTCGTAATCCGAAAGGTCTTCATTTTTTTCCCCACACACCGAAACCGATGCTCTCATAACGGGAATATCGTCTTCTACTAAAGGGGCAGCTGTTTCCACAGTGGGAGTTTTAAAAACCGTAACAGGGATTAACGTTTTTATATCAGAGGCTTTGCACTCTCCTTCTGGAGCTGCTACTTCTTCTGCCTCCATTACCTCAGACACTTCATCGTCAGCAGGGCGCGGGACGAGAGCAGGTTTGTGGTTCTTGACTTTAGTTTCAGTAACCGGGGTGGTTACCACAACATTTTGGGGCATTGCGCTTGGTCCTTGTTCATGAGAGGAATGGACGGAAACGTCTTCTTCCATTTCAGCAAACACACTGAACCTATTCTGCAGCAGAAGACCAGCTGCAGGAGCTTCTGTTTCTAAAAAAGAAACATTACGTTCATTCGACGGCGCTATCTTTTTCGAAACGCTCGCCTGTATGTCCTCATTACCGCTTCCTCTTTTATAACTCCTCCTGGAGGACACGGTAGTAAAACCCGCGTCATCAGCCGGTGAATTATCGATTTCCGTGCTCGAATGTGAAGGCTGATCTGCCGTCCCAGACGCGTCATTATCATTGCGAAGATCGACATTTGGTTCTGTCCGTCTAGATGTGCCACTAGGATCGGCATTTGTTCCTGACTGTCTAGATGTGCCACCGGATATACACTTCGGACAAGCACCTTTTAAATGTCCGAAGGCACCACACGTGAAACACGTCATTGTCTCTGTTGCGATGTACATTCGATAATTTCGATTTTCAACGACCAACGTAGCTGAGGCATTGAGCGATTGAGCATTGTTTTTTAACACCATGTAACAGTGCCGCCGGAAGGACATGATATGGCGGACTGTAGAATCCGAACGCAAACGGAAGGGAATCATGGAGATTTTTGACACCACGGTGCCAAACCGTGTTAAAACGGACAAAATCTGTTCGTTTTTAATAAAAGGCGGTAAATTAGATAAGGTGATTTTTACCGCCGGTGAGTCCAACATACTAACGTTAACGAAAATATCTGGCGGTAAGGACAAACCAGTTTCAACCGCCTGAGCGACATAGCGCTCCTCGGAAAGAAAAACAACAACTCGTTGGTTCATCTTTGAAGCTGCTAACACATTTTCAAAACCAACGAGTTCACCCAAGCCCATCACGACGTCATCGACCCGAACCCCGTCGGGTGGGCTAACTATTACCCCATTTTTACGAGTAAGTGACTCGTAAATGCTGTTCTGCAAATGACTGTTTGCCATAGCGATAAATGAACCAAAACTAAGGAAAAATTTTGAAAAAGCAAAACAAAATAAAACCTATCGCAAGCAAAGCCTGCAGGCGAAGGTAAAATGAAAAGAAATAGAATAAGGGAGCCGATAAACGACGATAGTGAAGAACACGACAAGCAGAGCACAGGCCCGAAGAACACAAGGTTCTTTAGGACTCGCACCAAACTCACCATGCGCGCTCTCTTTCTCTCTCCTGTCTCAACAAAGAAGGAAAAACACGGGGAAAACTTCACAAACACGTACAAGGACACAGAGGGAGTGAAAAGGGGGATGGGAAAGGCAACAACACAACACAGTACTCACAGCTCCTCACACACAGCAGCCATGATTGCCACACCCCCGGACGACTCACCAACGACCAGCAGGGGGCGAGAGAGAGAGAGAGAGAGAGAGAGAGAGAGAGAGAGAGAGAGAGAGAGAGAGAGAGAGAAGGATGTTTGTACAGGCATCAAAAGAAATAACCAGGAAGGAAAGGGGTAATAGAGAAGCAATACTTTAGATTTATAAATTGATTGTTAAAACAGCACCAACCATACCACATAAGGATTGTTTCACACACCACCGATTTTTAAATAAAGCAGGATCTTGAGTTTCAAACTCAAAAAGAACACGCGATGTAACCAATGCTTTAAAAACAGTTAAAACGTCATCAGCTAAAACGTCAGTGTTCTGCAGTTTTCGTTTCCTCGATAAATAAATGGCAAGTTTTGCCTCAGAACACAGAAAGTTTGCTAAAAGACATTCATTTTTACATTGATACAAAACATTAAAACCAAATATGAAAACACAATGTGTAAAAGTCAAACCGAGCCCCCGGATCACACGTGACAGGATTTTAAAAAACGAGGCCAACCTTGAACATTCAATGAAAATGTGAAAAATGGTCTCTGGGGTGTCGCAAAAGGGGCACAATTCCGAGTTTTCAGGACATATACGGTGGGACAGGATGTTGCAAGGCAGGATATGGTGCGCTAACCGCCATTGTAGATCACCCGAGCGTTTGACAGTAGGTTCTTTGTACATCACCTGCCAGTTTATTGTTGTGAAACGGTTAGCTTGAAGCAGCGCTCGCCAATGACCTTGTGGCTCTGCAGGTTTGCCAGGAAAAAGAGTGAGAACACATAGATTGTACACTGAGGATTTCTCCATCTGGTTAAAGAGCCTAAAACTTTGAAATAAAATTAAAAGATTTGGGAAAGGACATTGGGATCGATGGAGGGCATCTTCTATGTCTGGGTCCCATTTTAACCCGGTTTGCTTAAAGGTCCGTAAAATCACAGAGAAAATTCTGCCAATGACTCTGATGGACCTCACACTGGTGGCCACGGCAATGTCAGCAGCTGGCTTCCATCTATGTACAAGGGGGTTCCTGAGGTGTTTTACTCTGGTAACGCCGACATCAATAAACTTTTGCATGAAAGATCTGTCACTACAGACCCCATCAAAAAAAGAATTTAAAAATATTGGTTCATTTAAAAACATCTGAAGGGAGTAAGCACTGGTGTCGCGGCGAAAAGAAACAGCCTGCCATGCTTCCAGCATGCTTCGGTAGAACAACGGGACCGATGTCATATCCACGCGCTTCGCGTCGAGAAGAAAAAGCTCGTCACCATAGCCAAGTTTCCCAGCTTGCCTAAGCAAACAATGGGCAAAGGCTTTCCATGGGACGTCGGAGTATAGAAGCCTTCGTACTGAAAGGAGGCGAAAAGCCATCACTTTGCTCGTCACATCTATTAGCCCCTGTCCACCTTCTGCAGTCGGCAGGCTTAGTATTCCTGGCCGGAGCCAGTGCTTCCCCCCCCAGAAAAAATCTACAAAAGAGCTTTGAAGTTTTTTAAGGATAAAACCTGGGGCCTGCAGTGCTTTAAAAACATGCCAGAGCATTGATGCCGCAAGATTATTAATGACCAGAGTACGACCCCGGAAGGAAAGCTGCCTCAATAGTCCCCTCCATTTTATCAACCGCTGCTCGGTTTTGGTAATCAGCGACTCCCAGTTTTTTGAAATAAAATCTTGAGTTCCAAGAAAGACACCGAGGTAGTGTATTCCTTCATTGGTCCATACAAGGTGCCCTGGTAGGGTTGGAGGGGGAGTTTCATTCCGTGGACCTAAGTAAAAAGCTTTGCTCTTTTCCCAATTAACTTTAGTCGAGCTTGCCAGGCTAAATTCCTCGACAGACTCAACCAGAGCGCGAACATCGTCATCGGAGTACACAATTGCACAGAGGTCATCCGCATAAGCAATGGTCTTTACGGGATTTTCTAACGGCAGAGGATAAAACCCTTGTAGCCGTGTGCGTAAACGATGTAGTAAAGGTTCAATTGATAGGGAGTATAGAAGGCCAGACAGGGGGCACCCTTGACGAATACCCCTGGTAACAGGGAAAGGCTGACTTAAGATGTTATTAACTTTGAGCAAGCTAAAAATATTATTATACAATATTTTGATATAACAAATAAAATTTTCCTTAAAACCAAAACCCCGTAAAACAGCAAAGAGATAAGAGTGATCAATCGTGTCGAAAGCTTTTTCTTGGTCTAAAAACACCAGACCAACATTTCTATGTTCAGCAATACAAATGTCAATCATGTCACGTACAATAAAAATGCTATCGTGTATTGTCCTTTTAGGGATGCAATAGGATTGATCGGGGTGTACAATCTCCCCAATCAGAGGTTTGAGGCGGTTGGCAAGAACTTTTGAAAAAATCTTGTAGTCCGTGCAGAGGAGCGAAATGGGACGCCAATTTTTAAGCTGCTGGAGGTCTCCTTTCTTAGGTATGAGAGCAAGTATAGCCCTGCGACAGCTGATTGGTAACAAGCCTGTTCGTAGGCTATCAACTAAGAGGTCAAGCAACTCAGGTCCCAACAAATCCCAGAAGGTTTTGTAGAACTCTGCAGGGATTCCATCAAGTCCAGAAGCTTTACCTGTGGGCAAAGTTTGCAACGCAGTAAAGAGTTCGTCAAGAGTCACTTCCTTGTCAAGTTGTTGACATGCAGGTTCGGACAAGGTGGGCAAAGAAGTGGTTAAGGAACGAATCATGTCTTCTTTAGTGTTTCTGGCGCAATACAAGTCAGAGAAGTATTGTTTTGTCAAGCTTCTAATGTCTTTTGGATCGTGTGTTGTTCGGCCTCCTGGTGCCTGCAGCGAAGTTATTTGCTGGTTTCTCTTTTTTCGTGCTTCCAAAGCAAAGAAAAACTTGGAAGGAGTATCAATAAAGCTGTAGTTCTCCATTCGTAGCCTTATTAGAGCCCCTCTGGCTTGTTTTGCACAGAGTTGAGCAAAGAGTGCTTTCTTCGTTGCTATTAAAGAACTAGTCCTTTCGGCACTGGGAGCTGGGAGGCTTGACTGGAGAGACAATATTTCTTTGGCAATTAGAGATTGCAGCGCAGATTCGTTCTTTGTACAAAAGGAGCTATATTGCTGGCAAAAGGTCCTAATATGGGTTTTCGCATTGTCCCACCATTGTATGAGGCAGGAGTAGGAAGGCTTCCGTAGTAGTAAAGCTTCCCAAAAGGCTCGGAAGGCGACAGGAAAAGCGTCATCTTGCAGAAGACTCACATTGAAGGTCCAATGGGCAGTGCCACGATTTCGAGCCTGGGAGAGTATATGAAGAACAACCATGTGATGGTCCGAAAAACCACTTGGGGTGGCGTCAACATGGTCTATGACGTTTAGAGAGTTATTATTGATGTAAAATCTGTCTAGCCTTGCAAGAGATAGCCGGCCATTTGCACATCGGCACCACGTGTATTGCCGTGCAGATGGGTTCTGGAGTCTCCATACATCCATAAGGGAGAATTTGGACAATGCTCTCTTTAAGGGTGTTGTACTTGATGGGTGGGGCTCTTCTCCATTACGATCAAGGGTGGGATACAGTGTGCAATTAAAGTCCCCACACAGACAAACAAGACCATCAAAATCAAGGTGTGTGAGGGACATTTCTAACTGTGTGAAAAAAACTAATCTTTCTGTGCTCGTGCTGGGTGAATATACATTTATTAAAGTGTGTTTGTAACCATTATAAAAGAAATTAACTGAGACTAAATGCCCTTTAGTAATCTCCTTAAAAGTGACATTTTCAGGACAGAAAGAAGGATTTAAATAAATAGCCACTCCAGCACTAGGACAGGTCAAGCTACTAAAGAACCACTGTCCTTTCATGATGCGAGTCCATTCGCTCATGCACGAAGAGCTACATCTTGTCTCTTGCAAAAGAACAACATCGAAATGTTTTTGCTCGACAAGCAGCTTTACCTGAGCTTTACGCAGGGGTGAACGTCCCCCATTTATATTTAAAGTTACAACAGAGAAGGTCATGGTGTAGGTAGGGAAGATTTATCATGTACAGGGAAGTTAGGGTGTGCTTGTAGCTCTTTCCGAGCTTTCAATACACACTTTCTCAGGCGAAAAACTTGTGACTCAGTCACACCAAGTTGTTCAGCCTTAAGGAGGAGACGTCTTGAGGAGTTTATAAAGCCAGACAGGTTCGGGAAGAAGGTTGTAATTTTAACCTTTTTCTTTCGAAAGGTGTCCTGAAGAAACTTTAGAATTTCCATGGGTGATAAATCATCATCACCCTCCAGTTCCTTGGCTATTGCTGGGTCATTCCAGACCTCGCTACTAGCACTAGAGGCGAGCGACGAGGCCCCATCTGAGTCGTAATCCTAAAGGTCTTCATTTTTTTCCCCACACACCGAAACCGATGCTCTCATAACGGGAATATCGTCTTCTACTAAAAGTGCAGCTGTTTCCACAGCGGGAGTTTTAAAAACCGTAACAGGGATTAACGTTTTTATATCAGAGGCTTTGCACTCTCCTTCTGGAGCTGCTACTTCTTCTGCCTCCATTACTTCAGACACTTCATCGTCAGCAGGGCGCGGGACGAGAGCAGGTTTGTGGTTCTTGACTTTAGTTTCAGTAACCGGGGGGGGGGGGGGGGGGGGGGGGTTACCACAACATCTTGGGGCATTGCGCTTGGTCCTTGTTCATGAGAGGAATGAACGGAAACGTCTTCTTCCATTTCAGCAAACACACTGAACCTATTCTGCAGCAGAAGACCAGCTGCAGGGGCTTCTGTTTCTAAAAAAGAAACATTACGTTCGTTCGACGGCGCTATCTTTTTCGAAACGCTCGCCTGTATGTCCTCATTATCGCTTCCTCTTTTATAACTCCTCCTGGAGGACACGGTAGTAAAACCCGCGTCATCAGCCGGTGAATTATCGATTTCCGCGCTCGAATGTGAAGGCTGATCTGCCGTCCCAGACGCGCCATTGTCATTGCGAAGATCGACATTTGGTTCTGTCCGTCTAGATGTGCCACTAGGATCGGCATTTGCTCCTGACTGTCTAGATGTGCCACCGGATACACATTTCGGACAAGCACCTTTTAAATGTCCGAAGGCACCACACGTGAAACACGTCATTGTCTCTGTTGCGATGTACATTCGATAATTTCGATTTTCAACGACCAACGTAGCTGAAGCATTGAGCGATTGAGCATTGTTTTTTAACACCATGTAACAGTGCCGCCGGAAGGACATGATATGGCGGACTGTAGAATCCGAACGCAAACGGAAGGGAATCATGGAGATTTTTGACACCACGGTGCCAAACTGTGTTAAAACGGACAAAATCTGTTCGTTTTTAACAAAAGGCGGTAAATTAGATAAAGTGATTTTCACCGCCGGTGAGTCCAACATACTAACGTTAACGAAAATATCTGGCGGTAAGGACAAACCAGTTTCAACCGCCTGAGCGACATAGCGCTCCTCGGAAAGAAAAACAACAACTCGTTGGTTCATCTTTGAAGCTGCTAACACATTTTCAAAACCAACGAGTTCACCCAAGCCCATCACGACGTCATCGACCCGAACCCCGTCGGGTGGGCTAACTATTACCCCATTTTTACGAGTAAGTGACTCGTAAATGCTGTTCTGCAAACGACTGTTTGCCATAGCGATAAATGAACCAAAACTAAGGAAATATTTGAAAAAACAAAACAAAATAGAACCTATCGCAAGCAAAGCCTGCAGGCGAAGGTAAAATGAAAAGAAATAGAATAAGGGAGCCGATAAACGACGATAGTGAAGAACACGGCAAGCAGAGCACAGGCCTGAAGAACACAAGGTTCTTTAGGACTCGCACCAAACTCACCATGCGCGCTCTCTTTCTCTCTCCTGTCTCAACAAAGAAGGAAAAACACGGGGAAAACTTCACAAACACGTACAAGGACACAGAGGGAGTGAAAAGGGGGACGGGAAAGGCAACAACACAACACAGTACTCACAGCTCCTCACACACAGCAGCCATGATTGCCACACCCACGCACGACTCACCAACGACCAGCAGGGGGAGAGGGGGAGAGAGAGAGAGAGAGAGAGAGAGAGAGAGAGAGAGAGAGAGAGAGAGACTTTTGTATCTTTTTATTATAAAAAATAGAAAAAGAAAACCCCCAAATAGGGGTCACATTGTCATTTCAAGCAGAGAAACAAACAAAAAATATTAATACAGTAAAATACAGTAAAATTATGCACAAAACATTTCACAAAACAATAAACGTTTCTCCAGGATTTTACAAATGACTTCTTTCACGCACCATTTGGTTTCAAACTGTGGCAGCCTTCCTGTTATGGAGAAAAAGGCAAAGTCTAACTTTACACGGCTCGTCACAAGATTTTTAAACAAGAATAAGGCATTTTCCTCATTAGCTCCGAGATCATCAACTTTTCTTTTTCTCGATTTATACACTGCCATTTTTGCCTGTGCAAGCAGGAAATTACCTAACACATCATTCATATTCTTGTGTGAGATGTCTAAGCCATAAATGAAAACACAAGTGTTGAAAACCAAGCCAATCCTGCCAAAACAATTCTTAAGAAAGATAAATAAAGGAGCCAACCGTTGACATTCAACATAAATATGAAAGAGGTTTTCAGGCCTTTTACAAAAGGGACATTCATCTGCTAGGAGACTTGAGAAGCGGTGCAGCAAGTGGTTAGAGGGGAGGATCCAGTGTGCAAGTCTCCATTGGAGGTCACCATGTCGTGGCGGCACAGGAGGATGATAGAATCCTTTCCAATTAGGAAAATATGGGGGGGAACAAGGTAAGAGGTCTCTCCATCGAACCCTCCGCTGTGTCATTTGCCCTTGCAAAAGGAAACTTACGCAACCCAAATAGAGGTCTTTTTGTTTAGGAAACCCATTGAATCCTATGCTAAAGGGGGTACACGGAGGAGAGTTGGCAAGAGAAAACTTGCAAATAAGTTCAGGAAAGGTAGCAGGAGAGGCACCTTGTTCGTTGTCTGCTTGGACTTGCTCCCAGTTAGGTGCAAGCTGTACATAGGTATGAAGCACACAGCGTAGCATACGTGCCACAACTCTGGAGGATCGCACGCCAACCAGGCTTGCCAATGCATCAGCTCCAATCCAACTGCCACTTGGGCTTAAAAGATCGGCGACCGATTTTATGTTCTTCGCGACAAAGCATTGAACGAGACACCTATCAGCAGGCATATCATGGAAAATTGAATTGTAAAACAAAGGTTCCATCAAGAACATTTGCTTTGTGTACGAATGCGTAGCTCTTGTTGTCGTTAGAGTTCGCCATGCGTTTAGTACACTTTGATAAAACCCGGAGAGGGGAGACATATCAAGATGCGAGAGATCCATCAAGAATATAGCGTGGTCATAGCCTAGTCTCCCCGCCTGCTGCAAAAGGCGACGAGCGACGTCGACCCAAGGTGGAGAGGGGTGCATGTACAGCATGCGTAGAGCAACCGAAAGTCGAAAGGCCATTAACCGGCTCTTTATGTCAACCAGGCCTTGGCCTCCATCGGTCAGTGGCAAGCTGAGGACCTCGGGTCGCAACCAGTGCTTTCCATCCCAGAAGAAAGACACAAAGCACTTCTGGAGCTGTTGAAGCAACACTACCGGAGGGTGCAGCACAAAGAACCTGTGCCATAGGGTAGAGGCCACCAAACTGTTGATCACCAAGACCCTTCCACGATAAGACAGTTGTGTTATCAGATTTCTCCATTTTTGCAGTTTCCCTTCAACAAGATCCAACAGACCAGCCCAATTCTTTGCTACTGTGGCGTCATTACCCAAGAACACTCCAAGGTATTTCACGCCATCAGTGGCCCATGCAAGAGGAGCAGGAAGTTTGGGTGCCGAGTGACATGACGGACCAAGCCAAATGGCGCTCGTTTTCTCCCAATTCACTTTGGCTGAAGAAGCCTTTTCAAACACGGATAGACAATAACGGACAACGTTAATGTCATTGAGGTTCCGCACAAAAACACACACATCATCAGCATATGCCAGCACCTTAATGGGCCGTTCAAGATGAGAAAACCCAACCCCGGTTAGTCTAGCACGCAAATAACCCAGTAAGGGTTCGATGGAGAGAGCATAGAGCAAGCCAGAGAGGGGGCAACCTTGTCGAATTCCCCTGTTGACAGGCAAGGGTGTAACAAGTCCATTGTTTATCTTAAGCACACTAGAGATATTGTTATACAGTATCTTAATGTAAGAAATGAAGGTCGGACCAAGTCCAAACCGTTCAAGCACTTTGAAGAGGTACCGATGATCGACGCGGTCAAAGGCCTTCTCCTGATCAAGGAGAAGGAGTCCCAAATCTGTGGGGTTTTCTTTGCACAGTTCAATCATGTCTCTTACGAGGGAGATGTTGTCATAGATGGAGCGCTTGGGTACACAATAACATTGGTCTTCTTTCAACAATGAGGAGAGATGAGGAGTAAGTCGCAATGCCAGGGCTTTTGAGAATACTTTATAGTCTGTGCATAGCAAAGAGATTGGGCGCCAGTTTTTAATATAGAGCAAGTCTCCTTTCTTTGGAATGAGGGTGAGAATAGCCCGTCGGCAACTCTGAGGGAGCTCTCCAAGCTGGCAGCTTGCGTTCAAGGTGTTGAGGAGTTCGGGACCCAGTAGATGCCAGAATTTCTTATAAAATTCAGTTGTGAGTCCGTCCAATCCAGGCGCTTTCCCAACAGCAAGGCTGTGCAGAGCGGCGCCAAGTTCGTCCAAGGTAATGGGCCCCTCCAGGTAGGAACGTCCACCCTCACACAACACTGGCAGCCCTACGGAGATAGAGGCGACACTGACGGGATTTATTTGCTCCATCGAGTATATTTTCGAGAAATATTCCTTTGTGAAAAGTTTAATAACTGATTGGTTGAAAGTGATGGATGAGTCTGCCAAACGCAGTTGAGAGAGCTGTTTGTTCGGGAGGCGTTTCTCTAAGGAAAAAAAATACTTAGTTGGTATGTCTGTCTCGTTAAGGTGCTGCACCCTCATCCGAACTAGGGCACCACGTGCATTCCTCTCAGTTATTTCTTTCAATAAAGACTGTTTTTCGGTTAAGGCTCTTTGCACATTATTATTTTGTCCTGTGACCCTCTGAAGATGTAAAATCTCTGATTGCAATAATTTCCTTGCTTCATAATCAGCCCTTTTTGAGAAGCTCTGGTATTGTTGGCAGAAGCCTTTGATTTGGGTTTTTACTAGATCCCACCACACCAGTGGGTTAACAGAACAGCTTAGCTTCCGTTCCAAGAGATCTGTCCAGAAAGATTCAAAAGCCTGAATAAAGTTGAAGTCTTCTATTAAACTATTGTTGAACTTCCAGTGAGAACTCCCTGGACACGGTTTCGAGAGTTGAACGAATGCTCGAGCTAGGAAGTGATCGGAGAAACCGGAAGGCACGATGTCAGATTTGCAAACTCCATGTAACAGGTGAGAATTTACATAAATGCGATCAAGCCTTGCAAGTGAGATGTGGTTGTTGGAACAACGACACCATGTGTAGGATTGTTCGGAAGGGTGTTGCAAGCGCCAGACATCATGGAGATTATATTTTGCGATGATATTTGCAAAGAGTTTTGCGGTACATGGTTGAGGTTCCGGCCCGTTTCGGTCGCATGAGGCATTAACAGTACAGTTAAAATCGCCACCAATAATTAGACAAGTCTGCAGATCCAGTGTTTGGAGGAACTTTCTCAGTTCAGCAAAGAAGGAGATCCGCTCACCATTTTTGCTTGGAGCATACACATTAAGGATTGTAAACTTGACCTGATTGAGATAGAAGGTCACAGAGGCAAGATGGCCATCAATGATATTCGCAAATTGAAGCGAGGATGGTTGGAAATGTTTCCCTAAGACAAACATGATTCCTGCCTTAGACGAGGAGCTGTTACTAAAGAAACACTCCTTATCCATAATGAGCCGCCACTGGGCCTGAACAGATCTGACAGCGTGGGTCTCCTGCAACAAAGCTATGTCGAGACCGTTTGCGTTTATCAGCTGCTTGATCTGGATCTGGCGGAGTGAACTTCCACCACCATTGACATTTACTGTTCCAATCTTGAAACTCACCATGAATTAACTTAGAGTCTTTTTCGTCTTGGCGATCAATTTTCTTAAACGGTGACAATGTGTCTGAGGAAAGTTGAATAAGTCAGGCCTGCGTATAATAGCCTGAGCACACTCAAGGAAGGACGGTAAATCGGGAAAGTATTCTGTTAGGTTTATACTGCGTTTCCTGTACGTATTTTGCAAGAAAAGTCGTATTTGCTCAGGGGAAGTAGGACCTAGACTGGTAGGTTTCTCCATTGCTTCCACCTGGCTGTTTGCTTCCTCCAGGTCAGATTCGTCGGAGTCAGTTTTAATTTCCGAATCACCCAAGCTTGTATAATCCTGCATGTCGCTGCTGTCATCAATATTGGCACACGGACCTGCACTAGTTGTAACATCTGTGTGCTCTCCCACCGTGGGAACATTGCTTTGAGGAATAACAGCAATAATCTGTGGATTTTGTGAAACAGAAACAGCATCAGCAGATGCAGCGATGTTGCTTCCCCCGACTGCAACAACCTCCGATGGTGTGGCGGTATCTAGCAGAATAGGAGTCTCTTGCAAGATATTGATTCCTGCGATTCCAGCTTCACCCGGTGATGAAGCGAGAGCAGTAACTGGGACAGTTTCGCTATTTTCTGCTGGCGGGAATTCAGCATCATCATGCTCAGGATTAACATTTTCCAAAGTGACAGCAAGTTCATCACCAGTGGCCTCGGCAGGTTCATCACCAGTGGTCTCGGCAGGTTCATCACCAGTGGTCTCGGCAGGTTCATCACCAATGGTCTCAGCAGGTTCATCATCCATGGTCTCGACAGGTTCATCACCAGTGGTCTCAGCAGGTTCATCACCAGTGGTCTCAGCAAAATCATCAGAGGACTTTCCAATAGCCGAGTCCGTAACAGGTGAGACGATTCCATTTGATTTGTTAACAGGTAAACCAGTCCCTGCATGTGGAACGTCTATGTCCTCACATGAAAGGGGGCCGAACTTGTTGGCTGTAGGTACAGGGTTTGTCCCAGGTAAGCCTTGTAGAGTGGCATCGGTCACGACTGGGGGGGGGGGTGTTACCGACAGGTTGCTTATTGTTAAATGCTGCCTTTTTCTGAGTTAAATGACCGTCGGGAAGGGTCTTTCTCTTTCTTGACGGAACAATGGTGAAACCATCCCCGACGTTCGTTGTGCTGTTTGGATCATCGGGATGGGAAGGCTGAGCGTTATTGCCGGACATGGAAGATGTTCCCTTCACAGCCGAAGCAAAAGATGAAGAAGAAGAATCCTTGTTGTTTACGTGGTTTGTCCCATCGTTCGACGAAGCCGTTTTTGGGCAAGAGCGTTTCAGGTGTCCGAATTTACCACATTCAAAACATTTCAAGGTGTCAGTGGTTACGTATAATTGGTAATCATGATTATCAATTTTGAATTTCAAAACAATGTTCAGCGTTCTTTCGACGTTAGAAGGAGGAAGTACAAGATAAGCTTGTCTCCTGAAAGACATCACATGTTTAGCCCGGTCGTCCTGGCAACGTAAAGGTAACATCGTGACATGCGAAACCACAGTACCATAACGAGATAGTTCGGAGACCAGTCTCTCGTTCTTCAGGAATGGAGGACAGTTCGAGATGATGACCTTAACGGCTGGAGTGTCGAGAGGGGACACGAGTACGAAATGTCCGTCATCTGTCGATAATCCTGTACATACAATCTCGTGAACCAGTTCAGCCTCGGATACGAAAATAACGACACGTTTGTTCATTCGTGAGGCCGCGCGAACTTTATCAATACCGATTATGTTGCCCACAGCAATAACGAGGTCTTCGACGCTGACCTCGTTCGGTGGGACACAAACAACGCCATGTCTACGAGTTAACGCTTCATATGCCGCGTAACGTGAAAACGAAGTCATAATTTACAGGGGACGAGGGGGGGGGGGTGGGACAGGGGACGAGGGGGGGGGGTGGGACAAGGGACGAGGGTGGGGGTGGGACGGGGGACGAGGGACGGGGGACGAGGGACGGGGGACGAGGGACGGGGGACGGGGGACGAGGGACGGGGGACGGGGGACGAGGGGGGGGGGGGACGGGGGACGAGGGGGGGGGGACGAGGACGGGAGTGAATATCGCTCTCGAACAATGATTAATTAATTACGAGCCGAGACAGATTTTCAAAGGCGAAAACAAACACAGCTGGTGGAGAAAAAAGCGATCAGCCGGAGGACGGGATGGGCCGCCGATTAATGCAAAAGTTATCCACAAACAGCTGCGGGCTCTCTTTCTCTCTCTCAGAAAAGGAAAAGGAAAACAAAGGACACGGAGTGAATATAAATACAAACGAGATAAGAAAAGGGAATCGAGGAGGGAAGAGGGAGGCAGAGGGGGATGGGGGAGGCCGAAGCCCGAAGTGTTGGGTCTGATCAAAGGGGAGGGGTTGGGCACAAATGCAGAGTAAGGATGTAAAGATAAACGAACAGGGGAAGGAAAAGGTGAGATACGACGTGGAAAGGGACAAAAGGGTAGAACAGCAGAGCAGCTCGTACCTCACCACACATGCACAGCCACCATCTTGCCGCGCCAAACACACCGACAGCAGGAGAGGGCGAGAGGAGGGCGAGAGGGCGAGAGGGGCGAGAGGGCGAGAGAGAGGAGAGGGAGAGGGAGAGGGAGAGGGAGAGGGAGAGGGAGAGAGGAGAGGGAGAGGGAGAGGGAGAGGGAGAGGGAGAGGGAGAGGAGAGGGAGAGGGAGAGGAGAGGGAGAGGGAGAGAGAGAGGAGAGAGAGAGAGAGAGAGAGAGAGAGAGAGAGAGAGAAGAGAGAGAGAGGAGAGAGAGAGAGAGAGAGAAGAGAGCGAGAGAGAGAGAGCGTCGCTAAGCTCTTTTTATTATAAAAGTATAAAACACGAATACCACCAAAAGCAATCAATCAGGGCAATCAGTAAAATCATAGCAATCCCGAAGGAAAAAACAAACGGTGCACTGCAAACCCAGCAACAGAAAGGTGCAAATGCCAGAAAAAACAGGCACACGATAAGAAACACCCGACTGTATTATACGGAGATAACAATTTGTTTTCCTGGACCTCACAAATCCCTCCAACACACCAAGTCGCAACAAAATTAGCAAGGTCGTTTGCCGTTTGGACACAGCCAAATTCAAGCTTGAGCCTTGCTGACACCAATGAACTAAAGAACACCATGATACTGCATTCCTGCATGGGTCTGCCGCCCAGTTCGCCTTCCGCGACAGGTATACGGCCAGTTTAGCAGTAGCGGTTAGGAACCCGAATACAATGGATGTGGTTCCCTTTTTGGGAGGAAAGCCAAGGATGTAAGCTTTCAAAGAAAAGGTAACCTGCAATCTATGGGAAATAAAATTTAACCAATGAAACAAAGGAGAAAGTCTTTCACAATTAATGAAAGCATGAAGCAAATCTTCCCTCGCCGGACAAAAGGGGCAACAGCCGGAAATGGGGGAAAAAAAAACGGATGACAGCATTGGAAGGAACAATCCAGTGGGCCAAACGCCACTGAAGGTCACCTGTTCTTTTAGAAATAAGTCCAGCATACATTGTATCCCATAAAGGCTCAGAGGGGGGACCGGGAGGCAAGAGTCCTTTCCACCGGGTAACCCCAGCTAGAGGTGGGTCCCCAAGAAGAAGTTTCACACAAGACCTATAGATACTCTTGCTGCTCATGCCATGGAAGGGGGGTGACCCTGCGCTCATGGGGGGCAGCTCGTTTGGGGTAAAAGTGACCCCTAATTTTGGGACTGTGGGCTCGACCTCTATGTCCTGCGTCCAATGTAGGCCTAGCTGGTGGCCCTTTCGGATCACCGCTCTTAGTATATTCTCGATTTGCCTCCTGGACCGAACACCTGTTAGGTCCGCCAGCTCGTTCGCAGGCTTCCATCCCTGTCCAGAGTCGTGTCGGAGATGACACACTTTCAGGATGTTGGCCGCTATAAAATGCTGGCAGAAGTCGCGACTCCTCGGGATATCGGGGAAAAGTGGGTTGAAAAATAAAGGCTCATGTGCATACATGTTAGTGCCATACGAGTCTGTGGTGACTTATCGAAACGCCCTGCCAGGCATTCAAGAGGCTCTGATAAAAAACTGGGAGCAGAGATGTATCGGTGTGTTGAAGGTTGGTCAGGAAAAGTTCCTGTCCGTATCCGAGCCTCCCAGCTCGTTGAAGAATGGAGCAGGCTAAGGGCTTTCCTGGTAGGTGTTCTGCATACAGCAAGCGTTGGATGGAGCGGAGCCGGAAGGCCAACAGGCGGCATTTCACATCGACTAGGCCATGACCACCCTCGGCCAAGGGACAACATATGGCGCTGGGTCGAAGCCAGTGGTAGCCTCCCCAAAAAAAATCCACCAGTTTCCTCTGGATAGCTTGGAGCAAAACCTCCGGTGGTTGCAGGCAGATGAACCGGTGCCACAAAAGGGTAGTGACGAGGTTGTTGACAACTAGCACGCGACCCTTATAGGACAGGTGGGGTAGAGCTCTTTTCCATCGGCTCAAACGCCCGTCTACCTGGTCAATGATCCTGTCCCAATTGTTCTGGGCATACTGAGGAGGTCCGAGGAAGACGCCCAAATACTTGATGCCATCGTTTGCCCACACTAGTTCTGCAGGAAGGGGAGGTGGTGGTAATAACGGTGGCATAGATAAGTCGTTTTTTGGAAAGGGGATCCACAGAGCCTTGCTTTTCCCCCAATTACACCTTAATGATGAGGCAAGGTTGAAGTCCGACAAACACTTTGCCATGGCGTCACTGTCGCATTTTCTTTTTATAATGACACACAGGTCGTCGGCATAAGCTGACAGGGTCAAAGGTGGGTGTCCTGGAGAAAGGGCAAGTCCAGGGATATCCTTTCTGAGGGCGATTAAGAGGGGCTCCAAGGCGAGGGCAAATAATAGACCTGAAAGTGGACAACCTTGCCTTACCCCTCTCTGAACCTTTATGGGTGGGCAAAATTCGTTGTTAACTTTGATCAGGCTGGAGATGTTTGCATATAACAAAGCTATGTAGGCTCTAAAATTTGTGCCAAGCCCGCAAGCTTGTAACACATGACACAAAAACTCATGATCAATGCTATCAAAGGCTTTTGCCAGGTCAAGAAACACCAATCCAAAATCCTCTTTAACACATTTACCAGTTAACAAATCTCTGACTAGGAATATGTTGTCATAGATGGATCTGCCAGGGATGCCGCAACTTTGATCAGGTGACACCAGGTCCCCGATAACTGTCTTCAACCGGTTCGCAAGGACCTTGGAAAACAGTTTGTAATCCGTGCACAACAACGAGATCGGACGCCAGTTTGACAGGTGTCGGAGATCGCCAGTCTTGGGTAGCAGGCAGAGTACTGCTCTTCTAAAACTGAGCGGTAATTCTCCGGATAAAAGAGATGCATCCAGAACATTGAGCAGCTCTGGGCCCAAAATGTCCCAGAATGCCGAAAGAAATTCGGCCGGTAGGCCATCGATGCCAGGGGCTTTTCCCGACTCCATCTCAGCGAGTGCACCGGATAGCTCTGGAAGGGTAATTGGAGCATCCAGTTCCAGACGTTGGGCCTCAGCCACGGAAGGAAGGTGAGAGGTCAAAACATTCATCATTTCGTGAGAAACTGTTTTGGCCTTGAAAAGTTCAGAAAAGAAATCAATTATATTTAATCTTATATCACTCGGATTTGTTAGGATGTTCCCCCCTGGGTCCAAAACCGAAGATATCAGTCGTGCTGGTTTCTCTATAGTTTCTAGGTGAAAGAAAGCCTTAGTTGGGGTATCTGAAACCTTTATATTTTGTATTCTTAGCCGAACTAGTGTGCCCGCTGCTTTTTCATGGATCAAATCCCTTAATTGGGCCTTCTTCTCGAGTAGCAACCGATAGTTCACTGGGTTGCTCTCATTGGCCAACTTGCTCTCTAACCTTAAGATGTCTGCTTCCAAGCAAGCCATCGTGATATGTTTTACATTGGTACAGTGCGAATTAAATTGTTGACAAAATACTCGAATTTGGGCCTTTAGGTTATCCCACCAGAGGCTAATTGAGGAGAAAGAAGATTTTTTAGTACTCATTTCAGCCCAGAAATCACGAAAGGAGTCTGTAAATAAACTGTCCTCTAAAAGTTTAACGTTAAACTTCCAGTAACTATTTCTGCATGTGGGTCGAGGAAAAGAAAGATCTAAGGTTACCATATGGTGGTCTGAAAACAATGACGGAAAACAACCTGACGAGGCCGCGACGTTCTTAAAGGGTACATTTATGTACCAGCGGTCGAGTCTTGCCGAAGACACCCGGCCATTGGCACATCGACACCAGGTAAACTGGACTGTGTTGGGGTGGTGCAATCGCCAAACATCCAGTAGACCGGCCGTCTTAAAGAAACGGGATAGGTCCGCATGGGACTCGGGGTGGGGTTCTGCCGAGTTTCTGTCTTTCGGAGGGTCAAAGGTGCAATTAAAGTCACCACCAATGCACACACATTGATCGAGATCAACTGATTTCAGGTGGTTTACCATGGAAGTGAAGAAGGCCTTTCGGTCCCTGCTCTCACTAGGTGCGTACACATTGAAAATGGTACAGCGGAAGTTTTGATGTGCAAGCTGAAGGGAAATAAGCCGGCCTTTTATGACTTCCTGAAAATGACAAGACTCGAAAGCTAGGCCTGGCTTTAGAAAAAACCCAACCCCAGCAGATGAGGCTGACAGATTGCTAAAATAGCATTGCCCTTTGAAAGTTTGGCACCAGTCATGTTCCACGTTAGGTGTGATGTGGGTCTCTTGTAGTAAAAGAACATTTGCCTTTTTACGGTCAAACAAGTTTTTGACTTGGGCCTGACGGAGGTGGCTTGCACCCCCACCATTCATGTTTAAGGTCGCAAAGGAAATGTTTTTCATTTCGTGGTAATGAAATCGCCCTGTGCTTGGGAACACTCTGCACCTGCTCGGGTAACAAACTTTCTTAACCTGTGGAGTTGAGATTTCGTCAGGTCAAAATCCTCACGCGCTTTGATTATTGACTTTGCGGTGCACATGAATGCAGCCAAGTCAGGGAAATTGTCTTTAATGACAATGTTGCGGTGACGATACGTTTCGTTAAGGAAGGTAAGAACGAGTTGAGGGGATACCTGCGAGTGACCTGTCATTGTTTGTGACAGCGCGGTTGCCTCAATGTCATCTTCGGACTCAGACACGTCAGATAACATGTCGTCGGGATCTGGGGTATTACCCGCTGCCCCCGCGGTCTTGTCTGGGGGCACCTTCACAAGTTTCTCGAGGTGTTCCCGAGGGCACTCGTTAACACTTTGGTGGATATTTGTTTCTGGGGTCGGAGCTTGGGTTTGAGATCCCGGCAAACTCAGATTTGCTGGCCCCGTTTGTACAGTGGGAGCGTTTATTGAATCCTTAGTCTGCTCGGTATTTAAAGGGGGGGGCAGGCGGAAAACCATTTCCCAGCTCGGAAATGGTAATACTTTCACTGGAGGTTTCGCACTCGGAAACTTCCAGGTGAGAGGTACAAATTTTATTTTTTGGCTCATTTACATAATGAGACTCACTGGTGTCATTGGCAACGGTATCCATGTTCTCAGTTAGTGAGGGAATGTCAGAGGGGCACTCGGACACGTGTGCGCCGGAAATGGTGCCGCCCATGACCGCCTTCTTTGCAGCACCAGCGAAACTGCTTGGTGCTGGTGCTCTTCGCTTTTTAGAAAACACTGTGGATTCTTCGTTCATGGGTTCGGGAAAGGGGGCAATGCTAGTTGTGTCAGTCGCATCGGTGGGTGTCGTCACATTGGAATCGAAAAGCACCGGTGTGACAGACGACTCAGTCGGGGTGTCAGAAGGTACGGTCGGGGTGTCAGAAGGTACGGTCGGGGTGTCAGAAGGTACGGTCGGGGTGTCAGAAGGTACGGTCAGGGTGTCAGAAGGTACGGTCCGGGCGTCCGAAGGTGCGGTCGGGGTGTCAGAGGGTACGGTCCGGGTGACGGAAGGTACGGTCGGGGTGTCAGAAGGTACGGTCAGGGTGTCAGAAGGTACGGTCCGGGCGTCCGAAGGTGCGGTCGGGGTGTCAGAGGGTACGGTCCGGGTGACGGAAGGTACGGTAGGGGTGACAGGAGATACGGTCCGGGTGACGGAAGGTACGGTAGGGGTAACAGGAGATACGGTCCGGGTGTCAGCGAGCATGGTCGGGGTGTCACAAGGCGCGGTGGAGGGATTGGCCTTTTTGCAAGCCCTTTCGTTATGTCCCGGTTCACCACACTTCGGACAAGCGGCCCTAGGACAGAATCTTTTAACGTGTCCGAATTCTCCACAATTAAAGCAAGTTAAGGAGGCTGAGGAAGCATACATGTGGTATTCTCGATCATCCAACGATACTTTAAAGGATATATTTAAACCTGTATCGGCTCCGCGATCCGGGAGGATCATGTACACCTGCCTCCTAAAGCTCATCACGTGTTTAACACGATCACTGCGACACCCGAGCGGGATCATTGAGATTCGGGAAACAATTTTTCCATAACGAGACAGAACAGATAGGAGTTTCTCGCCTGGCACAAATGGTGGGACGTTGGATATTGTTATCTTGGTCGCCGGCGTATCCATAGGGGATACCGTAATGTAATGGCCCCCTTTTATGGTTAGACCGGTACTGACGACGTCATGGACGAGTTTTTCTTCTGACACGAAGACAACAAATTTTTGGTTCATTCGTGACGCCGCACGAACATTACCGTCTCCTATGATGGATCCCACGGCAAGGATAATGTCCTCAGTAGGAGCTCCTTCGGGCGGAACACATGCGAATGCATGCTTACGTGTCAATTTCTCGAACGCCTCGCAACGAGAGCGTGTATTCGCCATACCGGCGAAATCCCCCCCCCCCCCCCTTTGTCCGAACCGGACAAGAAGGTGTCAAACCTAAATAATCAAACTAAAGTAAATAATAAACGTGCATTATAAGCGCAAAAAAAGGCTTACAAAGCGTCGTCAAAGCCAGTAGGCCGCACCCAAAATGGGCTCGCTCTCAATCCTCTCTCTCTTGAAGACAAGGGTACAGAACGGATGGAAACACGATGCCGAAGCACAACGGATGGAAAAGGAGAGGGAGGGGGGGCAGGGGAGGGCAGGAGAGGAGAAAAACTCACAAAGAACTCACTACACCACAGAGCAGTTGCTCACAGCCGCCATGACGCCACACCCACCACAAACGGCCAGCAGGGGGCGCGAGAGAGAGAGAGAGAGAGAGAGAGAGAGACTTTTGTGCCCTTTTATTATAAAAATACAAGCAATTCCACAAAGCGGTTGTAAGCAAAGCAACCAGTTTAAAGAAACATTTCGTAAGGATCATGAATTCACCAAAAGGAGCAAAGGATATTTAAAGGAAACCAGCAAGTATAAAAATTTTACAAACCAAAGGTGAAGACACAAACAAAACCACAAACAATTTCAAAGGAAATGCTCATGCAAGAGCTATGACCACATCAAGAGCAAAATTAAGCGTTTAATTAAATTAAGCGAAACATTGAGAGAGGGAGAGAGAGGGAGAAAGGGAGAGAGAGAGAGAGAGAGAGAGAGAGAGAGAGAGGGGGGGAGAGAGAGAGAGAGAGACAGAGAGATTTCATTCCTTTTTTTGAAGGAAAAAACCTTTTCCACCAATGCAGACAGGTAAAACAAAAAAAAAAATTTACAGGTCATGAGAGCATTTCTACAAATACAGACAGTGAGAAAAAGAAAACCATGGTTACAAATCAAAACAGACAGCAAATAAAGTTGATATATACAGTCATAAAAAGGTACCATTTCGAAGCATTTCACATTACACCAAATAAGAGAGCAATGCTATATTACAAGTTTAATGTAAGGACTCCGTCAGTTAAACTGCACAAGGAACGCCGAACACACCATCGTTTCTGGAAGTCCCCACAGTTATCAAAAGACAATTCCAGGTTCAGCCGAGACGACACCAATGACCTAAGAAAGACTACAGCGTCATCCACTGGAACAACACTGTTCCGGATTTTCCTTTTCCTGGACACATATATAGCAAGTTTTGCCTCAGAAATTAAAAAGTTGGCTAAAAAACATTCGTGCCTACATCTGGGTTTAATACTAAAACCAAATATAAAAACACAGTGTGTAAAAACCAACCCCAACCCTTGAATGACATGCGATAAAACAGTAAAAAGTGGTGTCAATCTTGGGCATCCAACAAAGGCATGAAAAAGAGTTTCCTGGGCATCACAAAAAGGGCACTTTTCAAGGACATGTGGACACATTCGGTGTATCAAAACGTTTGAGGGTAAAATGTGATGTGCCAATCGCCACTGCAAGTCTCCGGAGCGTTTGGCAATGGGTACCTTGTACATAACAAGCCAGTTTATCGAAGTAGAATGAGTAGTCTGGAGCATTCTCCTCCAGTGCGCTTGTGGTTCTGCAGGTCTATCAGAAACAAGGGTTTTGACACACATGCCATAAACAGAGGATTTTTCCATCAACTTAAAGGAGGTGAAACCTTGAAAAAGAAGCAAAAGCTCTGGAAAGGGGTGTTGGGATGAGAGAGGGCCAGCTTCCACCTGTGGAGCCCATTTTAGCTTGGTTTGCTTGAAAAAGCGCAGAATCACAGAGAATATCCTCCCAATGACCCGAATGGACCTAACTCCAGTGGCAACAGCGACGTCAGCAGCTGGTTTCCACTTGTAAGGAGGAGGGGTTCTAAAATCTTTAACCTTGGTGCATCCAGCATCAATAAACTTTTGCATAAAAGTACGATCACTGCAGACCCCTTCAAAAATGGGGTTTAAAAAAATTGGCTCGTTTAAGAACATTTCAAGAGAATAATTACTGTTATCACGGCGAACGGTAACCGCCTGCCATGCCTCCAGCACACTCCTGTAGAACAGGGGGACTGATGCCATATCGACTTTCTTGCTGCCAATAAGGAACAGCTCCTGATCGTAGCCGAGTCTCCCTGCCTGCCGAAGCAGGCAGTGAGCCAATGCCTTCCACGGGACGTCTGTGTACAGCAGTCGACGAAGCGACAGGAGGCGAAAAGCCATAACTTTACTGGTAATGGCAATCAGACCCTGTCCTCCTTCAGCAACGGGTAGGTTTAACACACCAGGTTTGAGCCAGTGCTTCCCCCCCCAAAAGAAGTCAATAAAAATAGATTGCAGTTTTTTAAGAATAAAATCCGGGGGCTGCAGTGCCATAAAAACGTGCCAAAGCATCGATGCTGCAAGGTTATTTATAATGAGGGTTCGGCCCCGATAGGAGAGTTGGCAGAGTAAGCCCTTCCATTTTAGCAGCCGCCTCTCAGTTTTAATTATGAGAGATTCCCAGTTTCTCAAAATGAAGTTTTCGGTACCAAGAAAGACACCAAGGTAAAGAACGCCATCCCATGCCCATTCGAGTTGCTCCGGCAGAGTCGGAGGAGTGGCGCCATTTTGCGGACCAAGGTAGAGAGCTCTGCTCTTTTTCCAATTCACTTTTGCCGAACTTGCCAAACTGAATTCATGGACGCATTGGACCAAGGCCAAGACGTCCTCATCCGAGTGAACGATTGCACAAAGATCGTCTGCATAAGCAATCACCTTGAACGGGTTCGCAGTTGGTTGAGGAACGAAACCGGGAAGACGTGCGCGCAAACGAACGAGCAAAGGCTCAATCGCGAGGGAGTACAGGAGGCCGGAAAGAGGGCAACCTTGACGAATGCCTCTACTAGCCGGGAAAGGCTGACATAAAATGTTGTTAACTTTTGCTAAACTAAAAATGTTATTATACAGTAGCTGTACGTGAGAGATAAAAAATTCACCAAAACCAAACCCCCGTAAAACAGAGAAAAGATAAAAGTGATCGATGGCATCGAAGGCCTTTTCTTGATCGAGGAACACCAGACCAACATTTCTTTGTTCGAGAGAGCAGATATCAATCATGTCACGTACAATAAAGATACTGTCGTGAATTGACCTTTTAGGGACACAGTAAGATTGATCTGGGTGTATGATCTCCCCAATCACGACTCTGAGCCGGTTGGTGAGAGCCTTGGAAAAGATTTTATAATCCACGCATAGCAAGGATATCGGACGCCAATTTTCCACCCGATGCAGATCTCCCTTCTTGGGTATTAGGGCAAGCACCGCTCTACGGCAGCTGAGTGGCAGTTGGTTGAGTCGTAAACTGTCAGAAAATATTTCCAATAGTTCCGTCCCAAAGAGATCCCAGAAAGCTTTGTAGAACTCTACGGGGAGTCCATCCAAGCCAGAGGCTTTTCCATTCGGCAAGGCTTGTAGTGCAACAAACAGTTCCTCCATAGTTATCTTTCTGTCCAGCTCTTGACGTGCAGTAGCTGACAAGGTGGGCAAGGACGCGGTTAAAGAATGCACCATTTCGTCATCAATGTCTTTCCTACAATACAGATCAGAGAAGTAATCTTTAACCAGGGTTCTAATGCCCTTGTGATCCTTTATCATATTGCCCTGCACAGTCCGTAACAAGGTGAGCTGCTCGCTACCCTTTGAAGTGTGTTCAAGTCGAAAGAAGAAACTAGAAGGCACGTCCAGATGACGCAAATTCTCCACACGGAGACGAACCATGGCACCTCTAGCTTGTTTTACACATAGCCTGTTGAGAATAGCTTTCTTTTTGGCCAATGAAAGATTCGTTTCCATTGTGTTGGAAGGTGACAGATGGCTTTGCAAAGCTAAAATTTCTTTTTCAATAACACTTTTAAAGAGAGACTCATCTTTTGTACAAAAGAATCTATACTGCTGACAAAAGGTTTTAATTTGCACCTTGGCATTATCCCACCATTGATTGAGGGAAGAAAAAGAAGGTTTCCGCAAAAGCAGTGTACCCCAGAAAACCCGGAAGGCTTTAAGGAAAGCTTGATCCTCTAAAAGGTCCACATTAAAAATCCAATGTGCAGCTCCATAGTTCCGTATCGGAGAGAGAAGAGAAAAGGTGACCATGTGATGATCGGAGAAACCGATTGGTAAAATTTGCACATTGCCCATCATGTTAAGAAAGTTACTATTTATGTAAACACGATCTAGCCGAGCGAAGGAAAGCCGACCGTCAAGACAGCGACACCATGTATACTGGCGTATGAGGGGGTTGTGAAGTCTCCACGCATCAACGAAAGAGAATTTAGATAAAACCCTTGCCAGTGGGATGGTACTAGCTAGATGAGGTTCTTTAGCGTTCCGGTCCATGGCAGAGTCTAGAGTACAATTAAAATCCCCACTCAAGCAAACAAGATTATTAAAATCTGCATGAGTGAGTGATGTTTCTAACTGTGTGAAGAAGGTGACCCTGTCAGTGCTGTCACTGGGTGAGTAGACATTAAAAAGTGTGTGCCTGTAACCATTGAAGGTGAAAGACACAGAAATTAGATACCCCTTAATTATGTCTTCAAAAACAATGTCAGTTTGGAGGAAAAAAGAAGATGAGAAGAATATAGCTACCCCGGCTCTAGGGCAAGCCAAGCTACTGAAAAACCATTGGCCGTTCATCAACCTTCGCCATTGGCTTTCGCACGAAGGACTGCATCTCGTCTCCTGTAAAAGCATGACATCAATATGCTTTTCCTCAGTGAGTAATTTCACCTGGGTCTTGCGCAATGGGGACCGCCCCCCATTGATATTCAAGGTAGCTACAGAAAAGGTCATGTGAAGAAGAAGGGGAAGGGGTTATATAGCGGAAGGTTGGTCTACTTGTAGCTCTTCCTTCGCTTTGACGATGTACTTCTTGAGGCGGAATACTTCTCGTTCCCCAACTCCGAACTGGCTGGACTTCAGGACGAGATATTTCGCGGATGTTATGAAGATTTTTAGGTCTGGAAAGAAATCTTTCACCTTTACTCGCCTCTTCCGAAAAGTGTCTTTCAGGAATTTTAGAATTTCTGCAGGTGTGATGCCCGGGTCACCCTCCGGCCCATGAGACAACAACACTTCGTTCCAAGCCTCGATGCTGATGCCAGACGTGAGGGATGAGGCTCCATCGGAGTCATAGTCCAATTGATCAGCGTGAGTCTCACCCTCTAACGATAAAGCAGGTGCCGGTGCAGCAGATGCTGTGCGTGCCATCCCCTGAATGTCTGCAGGTTTTGGACACGTCTGCAAATCAGACAATGATGCAACAGGTGTTGCGAGATTCACCTCTTCATGACCCGCTATGGTCATGCCATGCTCCGGAATTATATGAGGCGTTTCAATGACAGAACTTGTATATGTCTTGAGGGCACAGCCTGGGACATCCTGAGGCACAACCTCCTCAGGTGCGTCATGCCCAGCTGATACAGAAACTGCGCATTCCATGTCTGCGCAGCCCAGGACATTCTGAGGCACGACCTCCTCAGGTGCCTCACGCCCCGCACAGACAGAGACTGTACATTCTATGTCAGCACAGCCCGGGGCATTCTGAGGCACGACCTCTTCAGGTGCCTCACGCCCCGCACGGACAGAAACTGTACATTCCGCACAGCCCTGGACATTCTGAGGCACGACCTCCTCAGGTGCCTCACGCCCCGCACAGACAGAGACTGTACATTCTATGTCAGCACAGCCCGGGGCATTCTGAGGCACGACCTCTTCAGGTGCCTCATGCCCCGCACAGACAGAAACTGTGCATTCCATGTCCGCACAGCCCAGGCCATTCTGAGGCACGACCTCCTCAGGTTCCTCACGCCCCGCAGAGGCGGAGGCTAAAATGGGCTCTGTAGGTCCATTATTGTCATCACAAGCAGCTCTTTCACTCTGATTCATTAATTCTTTATCATCATCAGGAGTTAAAGATGCAAATCTATTGTGTAAGGCTATGCCGGTAACACAAGGAGCCACCTCAGTGAGGGGTCCATTGTCGCTTCCAGTCAACACAATCTTTTTTGAATCCCTCGTTGCTGCTTCGTCATTAACGTTCGGCCGTTTGTGCTTCTTCCGAGCAGTAACAACAGTGAAACCTTCATCATTCACGGAGGAATCCCTCACTGCTGCTGTCGATGTCGACGGCTGATTGTCCACAGCATTACCAGGTGCCGCCTGTTTAGGCGTGCCCACGGGGACAGTTACCTTCGTGCAGGTATCTCTCGCTGCTGCCGCCGATGTGGACGGCTGATCGTCCACAGCATTACCAGGTGCCGCCTGTTTAGGCGTGCCCACGGGGACAGTTACCTTCGTGCAGGCACCTTTAACATGTCCGTGTTGCCCGCAAATGAAACAGGTCGTCGTTTCGGTCGACACATATATTTGATAGTTATGACCATTGAGCGACAGCGTCATGGTCGCATTAAGCGTCTGAGCATTGTCTTTGAGGATAATATAACAATGACGCCGGAAGGTCATGATGTGTCGGAGCGAGGCGTCTGCTCGAAGTCGCAGGGGGATCATCGATATCCGGGACACGACGGTGCCGAAACGATTAAGCGAAGAGACAATGTGCTCGCTCTTTATAAACGGCGGTAAGTTCGACAAAATGATTCGGACCGCCGGTGTGTCCATCGGACTAACACTTAAATAAATGCCCTGGGATAAGGACAAACCGTGTTCCACCACCTCATTAACGAGGTGTTCCTTTGATACAAAAACCACAATTCTGTGGTTCATCCTGGAGGCAGCGAGGACATTATCCAGGCCGACAATGTTACCAATACTGGTTACCACGTCCTCGACGCTCACTCCGTCAGGCGGGCAAGCAATAAGCCCGTGTTTGCGAGTCAATGACTCGTACCTGCTATTGTGCAAACGAACGTTCGCCATAGCTAAAAAATAAATGAAACTAAAGAAACGGTTTCGAAATAAAATAAAAGAGAACCTGTCGCGAGCAAAACCTGCAGGCGAAGGTAAAATGAAAAGAAATAGAATAAGGGAGCCGATAAACGACGATGATGAAGAACACGGCAAACAGAGCACAGGCCCGAAGAACACAAGGTTCTTTAGGACTCGCACCAAACTCACCGTGCGCGCTCTCTTTCTCTCTCTTGTCTCAACAAAGAAGGAAAAACACGGGGAAAACTTCACAAGCACGTACAAGGACACAGAGGGAGTGAAATGGGGGATGGGAAAGGCAAACAACACAACACAGTACTCACAGCTCCTCACACACAGCAGCCATGATTGTCACACCCACGCACGACTCACCAACGACCAGCAGGGGGCGCGCGAGAGAGAGAGAGAGAGAGAGAGAGAGAGAGAGAGAGAGAGAGAGAGAGAGAGAGAGAGAGAGAGAGAGAGAGAGAGAGAGAGAGAGAGAGAGAGAGACTTTTGTGCCCTTTTATTATAAAAATACAAGCAATTCCACAAAGCGGTTGTAAGCAAAGCAACCAGTTTAAAGAAACATTCCGTAAGGATCATGAATTCACCAAAAGGAGCACCAAAAGGAGCAAAGGATATTTAAAGGAAACCAGCAAGTATAAAAATTTTACAAACCAAAGGTGAAGACACAAACAAAACCACAAACAATTTCAAAGGAAATGCTCATGCAAGAGCTATGACCACATCAAGAGCAAAATTAAGCATTTAATTAAATTAAGCGAAACATTGAGAGAGGGAGAGAGAGGGAGAAAGGGAGAGAGAGAGAGAGAGAGAGAGAGAGGGAGAGAGAGAGAGAGGGAGAGAGAGAGAGAGACAGAGAGATTTCATTCCTTTTTTTGAAGGAAAAAACCTTTTCCACCAATGCAGACAGGTAAAACAAAAAAATATTTACAGGTCATGAGAGCATTTCTACAAATACAGACAGTGAGAAAAAGAAAACCATGGTTACAAATCAAAACAGACAGCAAATAAAGTTGATATATACAGTCATAAAAAGGTACCATTTCGAAGCATTTCACATTACACCAAATAAGAGAGCAATGCTATATTACAAGTTTAATGTAAGGACTCCGTCAGTTAAACTGCACAAGGAACGCCGAACACACCATCGTTTCTGGAAGTCCCCACAGTTATCAAAAGACAATTCCAGGTTCAGCCGAGACGACACCAATGACCTAAGAAAGACTACAGCGTCATCCACTGGAACAACACTGTTCCGGATTTTCCTTTTCCTGGACACATATATAGCAAGTTTTGCCTCAGAAATTAAAAAGTTGGCTAAAAAACATTCGTGCCTACATCTGCGTTTAATACTAAAACCAAATATAAAAACACAGTGTGTAAAAACCAACCCCAACCCTTGAATGACATGCGATAAAACAGTAAAAAGTGGTGTCAATCTTGGGCATCCAACAAAGGCATGAAAAAGAGTTTCCTGGGCATCACAAAAAGGGCACTTTTCAAGGACATGTGGACACATTCGGTGTATCAAAACGTTTGAGGGTAAAATGTGATGTGCCAATCGCCACTGCAAGTCCCCGGAGCGTTTGGCAATGGGTACCTTGTACATAACAAGCCAGTTTATCGAAGTAGAATGAGTAGTCTGGAGCATTCTCCTCCAGTGCGCTTGTGGTTCTGCAGGTCTATCAGAAACAAGGGTTTTGACACACATGCCATAAACAGAGGATTTTTCCATCAACTTAAAGGAGGTGAAACCTTGAAAAAGAAGCAAAAGCTCTGGAAAGGGGTGTTGGGATGAGAGAGGGCCAGCTTCCACCTGTGGAGCCCATTTTAGCTTGGTTTGCTTGAAAAAGCGCAGAATCACAGAGAATATCCTCCCAATGACCCGAATGGACCTAACTCCAGTGGCAACAGCGACGTCAGCAGCTGGTTTCCACTTGTAAGGAGGAGGGGTTCTAAAATCTTTAACCTTGGTGCATCCAGCATCAATAAACTTTTGCATAAAAGTACGATCACTGCAGACCCCTTCAAAAATGGGGTTTAAAAAAATTGGCTCGTTTAAGAACATTTCAAGGGAATAATTACTGTTATCACGGCGAACGGTAACCGCCTGCCATGCCTCCAGCACACTCCTGTAGAACAGGGGGACTGATGCCATATCGACTTTCTTGCTGCCAATAAGGAACAGCTCCTGATCGTAGCCGAGTCTCCCTGCCTGCCGTAGCAGGCAGTGAGCCAATGCCTTCCACGGGACGTCTGTGTACAGCAGTCGACGAAGCGACAGGAGGCGAAAAGCCATAACTTTACTGGTAATGGCAATCAGACCCTGTCCTCCTTCAGCAACGGGTAGGTTTAACACACCAGGTTTGAGCCAGTGCTTCCCCCCCCAAAAGAAGTCAATAAAAATAGATTGCAGTTTTTTAAGAATAAAATCCGGGGGCTGCAGTGCCATAAAAACGTGCCAAAGCATCGATGCTGCAAGGTTATTTATAATGAGGGTTCGGCCCCGATAGGAGAGTTGGCAGAGTAAGCCCTTCCATTTTAGCAGCCGCCTCTCAGTTTTAATTATGAGAGATTCCCAGTTTCTCAAAATGAAGTTTTCGGTACCAAGAAAGACACCAAGGTAAAGAACGCCATCCCATGCCCATTCGAGTTGCTCCGGCAGAGTCGGAGGAGTGGCGCCATTTTGCGGACCAAGGTAGAGAGCTCTGCTCTTTTTCCAATTCACTTTTGCCGAACTTGCCAAACTGAATTCATGGACGCATTGGACCAAGGCCAAGACGTCCTCATCCGAGTGAACGATTGCACAAAGATCGTCTGCATAAGCAATCACCTTGAACGGGTTCGCAGTTGGTTGAGGAACGAAACCAGGAAGACGTGCGCGCAAACGAACGAGCAAAGGCTCAATCGCGAGGGAGTACAGGAGGCCGGAAAGAGGGCAACCTTGACGAATGCCTCTACTAGCCGGGAAAGGCTGACATAAAATGTTGTTAACTTTTGCTAAACTAAAAATGTTATTATACAGTAGCTGTACGTGAGAGATAAAAAATTCACCAAAACCAAACCCCCGTAAAACAGAGAAAAGATAAAAGTGATCGATGGCATCGAAGGCCTTTTCTTGATCGAGGAACACCAGACCAACATTTCTTTGTTCGAGAGAGCAGATATCAATCATGTCACGTACAATAAAGATACTGTCGTGAATTGACCTTTTAGGGACACAGTAAGATTGATCTGGGTGTATGATCTCCCCAATCACGACTCTGAGCCGGTTGGTGAGAGCCTTGGAAAAGATTTTATAATCCACGCATAGCAAGGATATCGGACGCCAATTTTCCACCCGATGCAGATCTCCCTTCTTGGGTATTAGGGCAAGCACCGCTCTACGGCAGCTGAGTGGCAGTTGGTTGAGTCGTAAACTGTCAGAAAATATTTCCAACAGTTCCGTCCCAAAGAGATCCCAGAAAGCTTTGTAGAACTCTACGGGGAGTCCATCCAAGCCAGAGGCTTTTCCATTCGGCAAGGCTTGTAGTGCAACAAACAGTTCCTCCATAGTTATCTTTCTGTCCAGCTCTTGACGTGCAGTAGCTGACAAGGTGGGCAAGGACGCGGTTAAAGAATGCACCATTTCGTCATCAATGTCTTTCCTACAATACAGATCAGAGAAGTAATCTTTAACCAGGGTTCTAATGCCCTTGTGATCCTTTATCATATTGCCCTGCACAGTCCGTAACAAGGTGAGCTGCTCGCTACCCTTTGAAGTGTGTTCAAGTCGAAAGAAGAAACTAGAAGGCACGTCCAGATGACGCAAATTCTCCACACGGAGACGAACCATGGCACCTCTAGCTTGTTTTACACATAGCCTGTTGAGAATAGCTTTCTTTTTGGCCAATGAAAGATTCGTTTCCATTGTGTTGGAAGGTGACAGATGGCTTTGCAAAGCTAAAATTTCTTTTTCAATAACACTTTTAAAGAGAGACTCATCTTTTGAACAAAAGAATCTATACTGCTGACAAAAGGTTTTAATTTGCACCTTGGCATTATCCCACCATTGATTGAGGGAAGAAAAAGAAGGTTTCCGCAAAAGCAGTGTACCCCAGAAAACCCGGAAGGCTTTAAGGAAAGCTTGATCCTCTAAAAGGTCCACATTAAAAATCCAATGTGCAGCTCCATAGTTCCGTATCGGCGAGAGAAGAGAAAAGGTGACCATGTGATGATCGGAGAAACCGATTGGTAAAATTTGCACATTGCCCATCATGTTAAGAAAGTTACTATTTATGTAAACACGATCTAGCCGAGCGAAGGAAAGCCGACCGTCAAGACAGCGACACCATGTATACTGGCGTATGAGGGGGTTGTGAAGTCTCCACGCATCAACGAAAGAGAATTTAGATAAAACCCTTGCCAGTGGGATGGTACTAGCTAGATGAGGTTCTTTACCGTTCCGGTCCATGGCAGAGTCTAGAGTACAATTAAAATCCCCACTCAAGCAAACAAGATTATTAAAATCTGCATGAGTGAGTGATGTTTCTAACTGTGTGAAGAAGGTGACCCTGTCAGTGCTGTCACTGGGTGAGTAGACATTAAAAAGTGTGTGCCTGTAACCATTGAAGGTGAAAGACACAGAAATTAGATACCCCTTAATTATGTCTTCAAAAACAATGTCAGTTTGGAGGAAAAAAGAAGATGAGAAGAATATAGCTACCCCGGCTCTAGGGCAAGCCAAGCTACTGAAAAACCATTGGCCGTTCATCAACCTTCGCCATTGGCTTTCGCACGAAGGACTGCATCTCGTCTCCTGTAAAAGCATGACATCAATATGCTTTTCCTCAGTGAGTAATTTCACCTGGGTCTTGCGCAATGGGGACCGCCCCCCATTGATATTCAAGGTAGCTACAGAAAAGGTCATGTGAAGAAGAAGGAGAAGGGGTTATATAGTGGAAGGTTGGTCTACTTGTAGCTCTTCCTTCGCTTTGACGATGTACTTCTTGAGGCGGAATACTTCTCGTTCCCCAACTCCGAACTGGCTGGACTTCAGGACGAGATATTTCGCGGATGTTATGAAGATTTTTAGGTCTGGAAAGAAATCTTTCACCTTTACTCGCCTCTTCCGAAAAGTGTCTTTCAGGAATTTTAGAATTTCTGCAGGTGTGATGCCCGGGTCACCCTCCGGCCCATGAGACAACAACACTTCGTTCCAAGCCTCGATGCTGATGCCAGACGTGAGGGATGAGGCTCCATCGGAGTCATAGTCCAATTGATCAGCGTGAGTCTCACCCTCTAACGATAAAGCAGGTGCCGGTGCAGCAGATGCTGTGTGTGCCATCCCCTGAATGTCTGCAGGTTTTGGACACGTCTGCAAATCAGACAATGATGCAACAGGTGTTGCGAGATTCACCTCTTCATGACCCGCTATGGTCATGCCACGCTCCGGAATTATATGAGGCGTTTCAACGACAGAACTTGTATATGTCTTGAGGGCACAGCCTGGGACATCCTGAGGCACAACCTCCTCAGGTGCGTCATGCCCAGCTCTGATACAGAAACTGCGCATTCCATGTCTGCGCAGCCCGGGACATTCTGAGGCACGACCTCCTCAGGTGCCTCACGCCCCGCACGGACAGAAACTGTACATTCCGCACAGCCCTGGACATTCTGAGGCACGACCTCCTCAGGTGCCTCACGCCCCGCACAGACAGAGACTGTACATTCTATGTCAGCACAGCCCGGGGCATTCTGAGGCACGACCTCTTCAGGTGCCTCATGCCCCGCACAGACAGAAACTGTGCATTCCATGTCCGCACAGCCCAGGCCATTCTGAGGCACGACCTCCTCAGGTTCCTCACGCCCCGCAGAGGCGGAGGCTAAAATGGGCTCTGTAGGTCCATTATTGTCATCACAAGCAGCTCTTTCACTCTGATTCATTAATTCTTTATCATCATCAGGAGTTAGAGATGCAAATCTATTGTGTAAGGCTATGCCGGTAACACAAGGAGCCACCCCAGTGAGGGGTCCATTGTCGCTTCCAGTCAACACAATCTTTTTTGAATCCCTCGTTGCTGCTTCGTCATTATTGTTCGGCCGTTTGTGCTTCTTCCGAGCAGTAACAACAGTGAAACCTTCATCATTCACGGAGGAATCCCTCACTGCTGCTGTCGATGTCGACGGCTGATTGTCCACAGCATTACCAGGTTCTGCCTGTTTAGGCGTGCCCACGGGGACAGTTACCTTCGTACAGGTATCTCTCGCTGCTGCTGTCGATGTCGACGGCTGATTGTCCACAGCATTACCAGGTGCCGCCTGTTTAGGCGTGCCCACGGGGACAGTTACCTTCGTACAGGTATCTCTCACTGCTGCTGTCGATGTCGACGGCTGATTGTCCACAGCATTACCCGGTGCCGCCTGTTTAGGCGTGCCCACGGGGACAGTTACCTTCGTGCAGGCACCTTTAACATGTCCGTGTTGCCCGCAAATGAAACAGGTCGTCGTTTCGGTCGACACATATATTTGATAGTTATGACCATTGAGCGACAGCGTCATGGTCGCATTAAGCGTCTGAGCGTTGTCTTTGAGGATAATATAACAATGACGCCGGAAGGTCATGACATGTCGGAGCGAGGCGTCTGCTCTCAGTCGCAGGGGGATCATCGATATCCGGGACACGACGGTGCCGAAACGATTAAGCGAAGAGACAATGTGCTCGCTCTTTATAAACGGCGGTAAGTTCGACAAAATGATTCGGACCGCCGGTGTGTCCATCGGACTAACACTTAAATAAATGCCCTGGGATAAGGACAAACCGTGTTCCACCACCTCATTAACGAGGTGTTCCTTTGATACAAAAACCACGATTCTGTGGTTCATCCTGGAGGCAGCGAGGACATTATCCAGGCCGACAATGTTACCAATACTGGTTACCACGTCCTCGACGCTCACTCCGTCAGGCGGGCAAGCAATAAGCCCGTGTTTGCGAGTCAATGACTCATACCTGCTATTGTGCAAACGAACGTTCGCCATAGCTAAAAAATAAATGAAACGAAAGAAACGGTTTCAAAATCAAACAAAAGAGAACCTGTCGCGAGCAAAACCTGCAGGCGAAGGTAAAATGAAAAGAAAATAGAATAAGGGAGCCGATAAACGACGATGATGAAGAACACGGCAAGCAGAGCACAGGCCCGAAGAACACAAGGTCCTTTAGGACTCGCACCAAACTCACCGTGCGCGCTCTCTTTCTCTCTCTTGTCTCAACAAAGAAGGAAAACACGGGGAAAACTTCACAAGCACGTACAAGTACACAGAGGGAGTGAAATGGGGGATGGGAAAGGCAAACAACACAACACAGTACTCACAGCTCCTCACACACAGCAGCCATGATTGTCACACCCACGCACGACTCACCAACGACCAGCAGGGGGCGCGAGAGAGAGAGAGAGAGAGAGAGAGAGAGAGAGAGAGAGAGAGAGAGAGAGAGAGAGAGAGAGAGAGAGAGAGAGAGGAGAGAGAGAGAGAGAGAGAGAGAAAGAGAAAGAGAAAGAAGAGAGAGAGAGAAAGAGAAAGAGAAGAGAGAGAGAGAGAGAGAGAGAGAGAGAGAGAGAGAGAGAGAGAGAGAGAGAGAGAGAGAGAGAGAGAGAGAGAAAGAGAAAGAGAGAAAGAGAAAGAGAAAGAGAAAGAGAGAGAGAGAGAGAGAGAGAGAGAGAGAGAGAGAGAGAGAGAGAGAGAGAGAGAGAGAGAGAGAGAGAGAGAGAGAGAGAGAGAGAAAGAGTCTGGAACAGCATTTGTCTCTCCGTATGTCCCCACAAAGGTACACCAATCAGAGCTGAGGATTTAGTCACATGACATGGTTACTGTGTCTCTCTGTTTGAGACGCCAACCCGGATGACTCGTCTGACACCATGGTCATCGGACATTAAAGATCCCTCGGTGTCCTTTTGCTAAGAGAAGGTGAGTTATCGCCAGCACACTGAACAATTGGTACAAATACCTGTTCTTGCAAAAAATATTTTGTGTTTTATTCCAAATTTTATTTCCACAACTTATTTATTCCTGCAAACTGCAATTTCAGAGACTGTCTTTTGTCATCTATTCCCATTGTTGGTAAATTCATCGACGTCTGTTTATTAATTATTTTTCCAGATGTCTGAATCCATGTTGTTCGGATCAATTTGGAATTTTGTTTTTCATTCCATCATTACAGATGTATTGATTTTCATGTCATTCCATGTCGATTCTCAGAGATGAACTTATAAAATGGGTCGTGATGTCCAGATGTCTGTCCATGATACTCCATGTCTGTCCGTTAACGTTTTGCTATTTTTGGAGGCGGCAAAAATGCTAATGGCATCTTCTGTTATCGAGTCGGCAAGCTCGGAGTGACAATTCACATTTATTGCCACATCTGATGCAATTTAAATGCTCCAATGGCGGTGAGGTGCTCCATTGGAAACTGTTGGATGAGTTTTAGGGTAGTTGAGTAGCGGTGGAAAGGGGAATCCCATCCAGGTCCCTCCTGATGACTCCATCTTTGTCTTTTTGCGTTCCTCCTGATACTCCATTGCTGTATTTGGTCAGTTATTGTCCCCCGTCGCACGGCGGAGCGAAAGGGGGACTATGGTTTTCCCCTCCGTCCGTGTGTGCGTCCGTCCGTGCGCCTGTCCCTCCGTGCGTGCGTGCGGGCGTGCGTGCGTGCGGGCATGCGTGCGTACGTGCGTGCGTGCGTAAGCGAAGGACCGAATTCTAATTTGGTGTGTGGGTGCAACCCACGTCAAAATCCAAGATGGCCGCCGCCATGTATGTCTAAACCTTGCGAGCGGAATATCTTGAAAAATAAGCGAAGTACCAACTTCTAATCTGGTGTGTGGGTGTATCTAGGCATAAGTAGAACGGTATTAAAAATTGGGTCGCCACGTCAAAATCCAAGATGGCCGCCTTGTGTCTTCCATATTTTCACTTCACCGACGGGGGACCTAGGCGTAACGCTTGTTTCATTATGTTTGTGCCATATCCTGCGCCAGGGAAGGGTAAATGCCTCTCCTTCCTTCGGAGTGAATGTCCAACCAAAGCAGGTTCAGGCTTTGTTATAACACCAGCTTTTAATCATCACACTTTATCGGATGACGGGGCAACAGCACACCAAGATGTACAAGGCACCGCGACTGACGCGCCGCTCCACGCATGCGCAATAGCAATGATGCATGCCTACGTCACTTACCAACAGCAGTAACCACATTAACATATAATGGCGCTAACACTGTGTGGTCTATGCTTACGCTGACGGGTTCCTGGTCGCTTTTACCTGTTGCAGCGTTTGAGTTTTGTGGGGTAACTGCTGAAGGCTAAGTCCTGAGTTTATTACCCTCGCCTGAGGAGAGGGTATTGCATTTGAGTCCGGTTTTTTGTCTGTTTGTCTGTCTGTCTGTTTGTCCGCACAGAATAAATATGATTTTCTCTGCAACCGTTGGTCCAATTAACAGGAAATTTTCTCCATAGGTGCAACTGCACCTGTAGAATTTTAAAATAATTATGACGTCATCAGTCACGTGGTTCGGCAGCTATCTTGGAAAAACAAAAAACTTTGTACCTCTATATCTCCGAAAGCGCTGAATAGAAAAAATTGAGACATGGCTCATTGTAATGAACTCTCCATTGGGAATAAAATGTTAATGATTATGTCATAGGTGCCTCCATTATGACGTCATAATTTGACAAGTGCAAAACTTCATCCTCTCAAGATGAAATTTCTTGAGCGTCATGTAGGCATAAATTGCTGGAGAAATGTTTTTGATGACGTCATCGGTCACGTGGTTCGGCCGCCATATTGGAAAAACCGAAAACATTTGCACCTCTTTATCTCCAGAAGCGCCGCATAGAAAAAAATGGACACATGGCTCATTGTAAAGAACTTTCCATGTGGAATAACATCTGTTAATGATGATGTCATAGGTGCCTATATTATGAAGTCATAATTTGACAAGTACAAAACCTCATCCGATCAAGATGAAATTTCTTGAGCATTATCGAGGAATAAATTAATGGAGAAAAAAAATGATGACGTCATCGTTCACGTGGTTCGGCCGCCATATTTGTTTTAACACAAAAGCCTTTAAAAAACACTGAAAATACATCCTGCCGAGGGTTTGCAATCTCTGGTTGCTCTTTCTTGTTCTCCTTTGTTTTTGATCTGCTTGTTTCTCTTCTACATCTTTCATTTGCCTTTTTAATTAAAAAAAATTGTAATTAATTAATTAAACCGGAAGTGTGTCATTAATGTTTACAGGAATGAGAATTTAATTATAAATGGAGGGCCTGTGCATTGATTTGTGTGCTGGTGAGTTGCTGTGTCCATTCTGTGGTTACTCGTTACTCGTTACTCGTTACTCGTTACTCGTTACTCGTTACTCGTTACTCCTTACGGTAAGTCAGGTTAGGTGTTGGGTGTGATTAAGTTTGGTTAGGTTAAGGTGTGTGTGTGTTATACATGATTTATTTATTTTTGTCTCCTTTCTTTCCTTCTCGTTTTTTTTTGTCTATGAGGAGGGAATCTTGCAAATAGTTTTTGTAGGGTTCACCTGGCTTCATCTGGATGGGTTTGAGTGTAGAGGAGAAGCAGTTGAAACCCAAATCCTATCCAGGTTCCTCCTGATGACTCCATCTTTGTCTTTTTGCGTTCCTCTTTATTGGTTAGGTTGGTTCTTTATTGGTTTGGTTCTTTATTGGTTCCTTCAGACTCCAGTGCTGTATTTGGTCAGTTATTTGATTTGTTCGATACATGTAGCTTTTTGAAGTCTAGGGTCCGTAATAAAAAATTGCATTGGTTTCAAAGCCCGTGCACAATCGCAAATTAATAGTAGGAGGATTACACCACCAAGTCTGATTAATTTGTTTGGAAAATGCTTGGGTTTCATTAAAGTGCAGGCCTACGTTTAGCTGGTGAACTTCAGACTTTACGTTATTTGTCCATTTTTTATCACCATTTATCTTTAGGACAAATCTCATGTACGGCCAACAGCAGAAGCTCACCATCTATGGATCCTAATGGGGTTATCATGATGAACGGTGGAGATTGAATGGACAACTTATCATCCCTTTCCAATTGCAGTGTGATCCATTATCCTCAATCTCCGGCTTGCACCGCACCAGACTGCAGTTTCAGGCATATTTGATTGTTATGGCAATGGAACTCAGGACTGGAGATTCCGAAGGTTAATAATGCTTCTTTTAAAATTCCCTGCCACCCATGATATTGCCATTATTGATGGTGGGTTGGAATTTTCAAAACAGCCTCTCGAGCTCAGGTGTACCGAAGGATATCTTGCGGAGAAAAAGGGTGTCATCAGTACTATATATTATTGTAGGCCGGAATCTTCATATATGTAAACAAAATGGCAGTTTGTTTTTGGAAAATGGCTGACTACCTTTTTGTCCAGCATCTTTTTTCAATATAGGATTTTTAGGAAATAATGAATGATAGGGCTGGAAAGATGGCCTAGAGGTATGCTCTGATCCTCAAACCCGTCCAGCCAGGGATCGAATCTCGTTCCAGCTATAAACTGTCATCCCGGTGTTTTACAGGTAGTGTGGTTCATGAATGTGTGTGCCGTCCCTCCAATGGACGTTAAACTTGGCTTCCTGTCTGCGAGCATTATTTGGTTTATGCTAAAGATGCCACGGTGTCCGTTGCGATGAGTAGGCAAGCCCATCACCGGCACCACAAACAAATTACAAATTCCTGCCCGAATTACTCAGTCGAACATCAGGCCTGGCCAGCCGGTTCGTGAAAAACTTGGGCCAAACTTCCTCCGGACAACTCCGCAAGAAGGTGGTAATTATTGTGATCATTAACGAAGAAGAAGAAGAAGGAGGAATATAAATGAGACTATTTATCCAGCACCCTTTATTTATCGCTTTACTTACATATCCTTCTCACCTTTCCCACTTCTCTCCCGTTTTCCCAAATTTTCCTAGTCTTTCTTTTTCTTCCATATTTCCTCTTCTTTAATTTATTTTCCATACATTTTTTTTTTCTCTCCCTTGAGGACAAAATGTCATTAGAGGCACAGTGACAGCAGTTGCTTATCTACTTGTGTTTGAATGAATGATGAGCACATATTTTGTTTTCCAAACAGAATGTCGGAATTCCTTATCACAACCTGTATGCCCTTTTGTCTCATTTCAGATTCCTAACTAATTTATTACGTTGTCATACATTTTACATTTTCCACCAGATAATCTGCAAATCACCTTGTACAAAGTCAGCGTGCGTAGTAGGTACACAAAGCCCTGTCTGGCCCAGTGTAAGTTATTGTAAAAAGTCGAGGGAATTCGTAATGAGGTCCATAAATACACGACATGGATAATCTTGGATTCAGTGTCGAGTGGGCAAAGATCATGTGTTATCTCACAGAACCTTTCTCTCCGGTACTCTGCTGATAAGACCTCTTTAATCGGCTGTGGCGGAGGTGGTTATCCATTATTGTGTGACCTGTTAACACAAAAACTCACAGGATGGCAAAAAGGTTGAAAAGAGTTTGGAGGCACTGGATGTCGGTGATGGTGACCTAATGTGTGGCGCCGATTTATGTAGCCAGCTTGTGACTATATACATCATGGCGATATTGTCTTAATTAGTTATTTGTGTGTAGGTTCTCCTTTGGCATTTAAAATTTGCTTTTATAGCTCCGGGCTGCACTGCAGGTGTTGCAATGGAACCATCTCTGGTCCCTCAGATTCCCGTTAAACTGGGAACCCCGTCTGACAGCATTCGTTGATGGATGTTAAAGATCCTATGGTGTTCTTTGTGAAGAGTTGGCGAGATATCGGCAACATCATGGCCAAATTCGAAATTCCTGCCCGGACCAGCTGGTCAGCCAATGATGCTACCCCGCAGCCTTGTGCTGTGTACGAACAACGAAGAAGGTGATTGGGAGAGGGTTCAATATGTTGGGTTTGGCAAAATGGCAGACGAATTCAACACCATAGGGGGGAATACCAGCACTAAAAAAGGTATGTACGGATTCGGACAACATTTGGTGGACCGGTTGAGTGTATGACAAGGACTAATTGATTCGATTTTGGTGAAGGTCTGATTCAGATCCGGATACGAGAATTTAACAAAATTCTAAAAGTAATTCTTCATCATTTAGTGATAGGGCAAAAAACAAAATATTGCATGCTCTTTCAAAAAGTTGTTGTATGACGAATTCGGCCAAAACTAGGTGGATGAGTTGGTTAGGTGACAATAATGAGCCGATTCGATTTTGGTTCAGGTACATATGCAGATCTGGCCTATCGCTAGGATACAAAACGTGACAGGAGGCAGGCCTATTAATAACTAGTGATGTCGATGGCCACGCAATCGCAAATCTCCATGCTTCCCACCAAAAACAAAGTTGAAAGATGGCAAAAAAAATTCACCAGGAATGACCTGGTATTTGACCTTTAGACCCCACCCCAGGGAGCGGGGCCAAAAAGACACTACTCTTGTACCTTCTTGTCATGTGGTGATCATAACGACCAAATTTGGTAAATTTCTGCACAAACATTTAGGAATATATTGTGTGACAGGCAGACAGACAGACAGACAGAGCCAATTGCAATAGCCCTCTTTATTTTTTATATATTTTTTTTTTACAAAAAACGTGGGTATAATCGACTACAATAAATGGAGGTTGTGTGGCTGTAGCTACCTCAGCAATATTCACTCATTGATTGGTCGCAGCACTGACCTATTATGTCTGCCTGTTTTTGCCTTCAGTCGTCGATTGGTCGTGGCGCTGACCAAGTGGTTTTGCCCGGTTTTCCCCTCGCTCATCGATTGGTTGCAGCACTGACCAATTGGGCGTGTCCGTTTTTCCCAACATCGTTATTCACATCTATTGTTATAGCATCTATCTGCGTCAGCAATCAATGATCCATCTCGGTTGTGTGGCAAATCACATGCTTTTCTCACCTCTCAAAGCAGTGATTAAAATTTTGGTGATGGCAGGTGTGGCATGGTGTCTTTATCCCATGCTGGCTGTTCTCATCTCGTGACTCATCCTGGTGATTATTATATTGATTGCTGTGCTATCCTTGACAATTTCACGTTTCTTTGGCTCTCCGGACACTAAGTGGCCATCTGTATTCGGTGTGCTGACACGGGTACTCCTACCCCTCCAACCAATAATAATAATAATAATAATAAATAAATGTATAACATTTTGTTCTGTCATTTGGCAGTTCAAGAAGCCATGAAGGTTATAAACTCGCATGTATTGATGTCTTTTGAAATACTAGGGCATTGCCCGTACTATATCTATATCTAAAATTATATCCCCCCCCCTCTATTTACATGAAATGGTTTGGTCCAAAGCGAACGGCTTCCGGAGTTTGGTAAAGAAATCGCCATCGCGTGCACAAACGCGCAGGAAAGCGAATGAATCGCAAATTCGTTTTTATTAGTTTTAAAACATAGTTTAACGCCAACATAGTTTGCAAACGTGAAATAAATGAATACGCTCTCAAATGTGCCATCCGAGGCAGAGTGTGTCCGCCACGTTCGGCACACGCGATCGTTCGCTGCTCTCTGATTGGTTGAATCGTTTTTTGGACATAGCTCGGTAAGTAATTGTCCGATTAATATGAAACCTTGAAAAGGCACATCCTCGGGTCCCCAGCAATATACCTGGCAAGTTAAAAGTATATCGGACCCGTGGTTGTCGAGAAACAGCGGTCACAGACAAACAGACGTACAGACGTACAAACGTACAAACGTACAGAGATTACTGGAATTATAGATAGATTGAATAACCGCCATATTGAAGCAAATATATATATATATATATATATATATATATATATATATATATATATATATATATACATAAATATATTGTTGCGAATATGGAATTTGGCCTCCATATCCGCTTGTAAATATTCCCCTATTTTCCCCAATACTCCCCAACTATCCCCAATCCCCCATTCCCTAGTCCCATTGCATGTAAATAACACTCTGTAGAGCCGACCTTCCCCTTATTCCCCCATTAAATGTCGTGCCCAGGTCCCACCGCAACACACGTAGAAAACTATAGGACGTCTTCCTAGTTATTCTTAATCTATGTCAGTTAAGGACTCGTTTCCATTAATTCTGACTCTTCGTTGCACCAGAATGTGATTATATGGCATCAGTAGTGAGTTTAGGACCTTTCCCATACCTCCTTCCATCTTCTTCCCCAACAATTACAACAACAACAGAGGAGATGGCGGCGGCGCGGGGGAGGATGCGTCCTCACACCGGCTCGATTAGCGCCATTGACCACGCGCTCCACGGGGTTACCACGGAGGGGCTGGCTGTCAGCTCCTCCTCAAGGGCGGAGCCTGGTAACCCCCCGCACCCAATCAGAAGGGCGGACCGATTCCATCTGGGGCGGCGCTAGCGAGCCGAGGGCGTGTCACTCCCCGCGGGATATACGTGGCGACTTACCGGAAGTGAGAAGAGATGCGCCCCCAGCTGGAGAAAGAGGTACCTGCGAGCGCTGAGTCAGATGCGCCCCGCCTGAGAAAGAACGTTGCCTGCGATCGCTGAGAGAGAAAGACCCGCCTGAGAAAGAACGTCCCCTCCGAGCGCTGTGACCTCCCCGCATCTTTGGACCGGACTGTACCCTGCTTTGAGCCAAGAGTGCACCTTGAGCCATCGCTATCTGCCTTTCCTTGCCATCAATCCCCGTGTGAGTCAGCCGTTGTCCCGTTTACCTGTCGTCTGTCCGGGGTTAATATAAGAGTGTGTCTAAGTGCCTGTCTTCCTGTGATATACCTCTAGCCCCTGTAATCTAACCTTTCCTTACGAATATAATTGAGAATCGAAACATTGGTGTCTGTCATTATAACCCAGCCGGGTGTCTTCTTTTTCCTTATTGAGCCAGCGTGGCGCGGCTTCGTCAACGTTCGGGTACAATCGGGTAATTTGTGCGGACACGACGGCCATTCCGCTCGGCCCACCTTAACATCAAAGTCGTGTCGGTAACAATTGGTGTCGAGGAGTGAGATTCGGACCCGGGACTAAATTAGTTAGGCCCAAATTTTGGGAGGGAAAATCGAGCCGGAGCGCGTACGGCGCTCGACCGAATCGATTCGGAGCGCGGTCCCGCGGTTACTGCGCTCGCCGAAATTATAACGGAAAAAAAAAAAAAAAAAATTTGGATTTGTTTTACGAAACTCGAATTTTGCAAGTCGCGCTATGGCGGATCAAGACGGCTGGGGTCCGGTAGGGGAGAGTGAAGCAGGGTCGGTCCAGGACCAAATTGAGACACGTGAGGAGAGCGAAACAGCGAGGGTAGCAAGCACGCAAAATGGCGCCTCGCTGGTCACCGCGCCGGCGACCGTGGCAGCGCCCCCGGTGGATTGGAACTTGTTTTTTATACAAATGAAGGCCCTTATGGCCCAGAATAATGAAGAAATGGCAAACAGAATGGGGAACCGGATGGATGCTCAGGGTGAGCGATTGGAGGGCCAAATGGGGGTAATGAGGAACGAAGCGAGGGGTACCGGTGAGGGGTTAGACAACGGGATAAAAGAGGTGAAAAATGGGTTAATGGGGGTAGAAAATAGAATGGCTGCCCAGGAGAATCAGATAAAAGAGGTGAAAAATGGGTTAATGGGGGTAGAAAATAGAATGGCTGCCCAGGAGAATCAGATAAAAGAGGTGAAAAATGGGTTAGAGGGGTTAGAAAACAGTATGGAAGGCAAATTGAGGGACATGAGGGACCAAGCGGAAAGGGAAGTTAAACAAATGGAGCAGCAGATAGAGGGGGTCAGAATGGGGGTAGAAACCAAACTGGATGCTCACAGGGAGGAAATGGAGCAGATGAGGGTGGCATCTGGGCAGGAGATGCAAGTGATGGGAGAGGAGATCAGAAGAGGAGTGAGTGAGGAGGTCGGAGGAGTGCGCGAGGAGGTGAGGCACTGTAAGGAGCACATGGAGAAGGAGGTGAGAAAGGGGACTGTAAAGTTACAAGGGGGCATAGAGGACCTGACGCAGGAGGTGGAACAGCTGACGGAGGGACAAAAAGGACTAACGGAGCAGGTTCAAAGGAACACTGCGGTATTAGGAGGGTTAAAAGTGACACAGAAAGAACTAAAAGATGACTTGATAGCGACGAAGAGGGAATGTCAGATGGTACGTGGGGGACTGACAACGAGGTTGGACGAGGTGGTAGAGGTAATGGAGACGAAGGACCGGCAGGTGAGGACGCACATGGAAACGGTCAAGGTAGCCTTGGAGGACGAGCTTGAGGAGACGTACCGGGGAATAAAAGAGGTGAAGCACAAATTAGAAGAAGTGGAAGAAGGGATGAGCGAAATTAAGAAGCGACGGAGAGGGGATAAGAAAGAAATAAGAGGAGATAAAAGAATTGGTCCAAAGTCTGTGTTTGGATCGTGATGATGTGCTCATTAACCGGATGAGGGATTCGCAGGTGATGGAGGAGAAGCGAAGAGGAAGAGGACCCGGTGTAAGTGGTGACCAATATGGTCGTGCGTATGATGCGCCAGGGGATTTAAGAAGCTTGGGGGTCGAGATAGACCCGGGTGTTCGTGAGAGGCCGTTGGTGAAGTGTGCGACAGGTCTGGTGTGCGAAAGAGGAGGTGTGCGAGAAAGTCCGACTCTGGGGTGTGTGAGGAAAAAGTGTGTGCCAAGGAGTGAGGGTGCTGGCGAGAGTGAGTCGGTCGTAGCGCGTGTGCGAGGGAGCACATGGAAGCGTGGTGGGGTGAGTGTTACAGAGGGTGTGACGGGAGAGTGTGCGCAGGAGTGTGCGCGAGAAAGGTGTGTGACGGACAGGTGCATGGGGAAAGAGTGCGCTGTCAAGAGTAAGGGTGAGTGCGCTGTCAAGAATGGAGGTGAGAGTAGTGAGAGTGACAAGGAGAGTGAGTTGGGTGTGACAGGTGAGCGAGGATGTACACCTGGGATGGAAGGATGCACACCTGGAATGGTAGAGCGTGAGTGGGAATGCACGCTGGAGTTGGTGGTGAGGCACGTGGTTGGGTGTGCGAATGAGAGCACACCTGTGATTGTCACAGAGGTGACCGAGGAGGGGGTGCGAAGCGGTGTATTGGTGAGGTGTGCGAGCAACGAATGTGTGCCAAAGTGTTCGGTGGTCAGGTGTGTGACCAAGGCTGTGAGTGGAATGGGTGTACCTGGGTGTGTAAGGAAAGGTACGAGGAGCATGGGCACGGCTGGATGTGTGAGCAAGGAACGGGCTGCGGGGTGTAAGCGTCCAGGTGAAGCATCGACGTTAGACGGGATAGAGTTTAGAACGACTTATAGCCGAATCGGGCCCTCGGTGCGTGCTGGGCCTCGCTTTGAACGGCCGCGTCCGTGCTCCACTAGGCGGAGCTGGCAGCCCGATAGAAAGGGTCGTCATGGCGACCACTTTTTGGTGAGACGTGCCGGCAGGTCTAGATCGGGGCATTGGATGGCTCCACGCCGAGGTGGTGTGTGGGATCTCGGCACGGGTAAGCCCCCGTCCCTGCACCGAGTGCCGGACGCATCCAGCCGCTGGCACAAAACAACCAGCATCCATTGCTTGGCTTTACGAAGCCGGGCTTTGGACAGGGATTGGCGCACCGAGAGGTATTAGTGAGTCGACTGGGTGATGAGGTTAGTGTTTTGGACCCAAAATTGGAGAAAAACAAAATTTGATGATTGGCAAGGGATTGGCAGTAGTGATTGGCAGATGATGGGCAGTGATTGGCAAATTTTTGATTTATTGAAATTTGATGTGCAAAATTGGTAGTGAGAGACCCCCGATGTGGTGGGATGGCAAATCCACCATCCTTCCCATGGGGGGGCAAATGCGCAATAGCTTATGGGGTGTATGGCAGTGAAAACTAGCCCGGGTGGGTTAGGATATGGTGTGTAGGGATCTAGCGAGGATTGACATTAGGTGACGTTAAGTTTAGTTAGTGACTGATACCTGTAGTGGGGACGCAGGTAGATTAGTGTGGATGATAATGACGAGGGAGCGCAATAGTTTAAAAGGGACGACTGGGAAGCGCAAGTTTCAGAAGGGAGTAGTTAGCTGAGATGATGCCGTGTGGTTGAGAGTTGAACAGGTGTGATTGCACAGGTGTGCAACTGGACAGGTGTGTGGAACCGTGTATGAGTAGTGAGTGTGTGGATCAGCGCGAATGCGCTTGGGGAGAGAAGGGTGCAGGTGGCACCAGGTGTGAGAGCACAGGTGTGCAGGTACAGGTGTGTGGAGAGAGTTGGAGTGAGTGGTACGGAGTGGTGTGCATGGTGCGAAGGTGTGGATGGGGGAAGAGTGGACCCCTTTCACGAGTACCCGGGGCGGGTAGTGTAAGTGTTAGGTAGAGGGTGCAGGTAAATTGTGGTTGGATATTGGCATTTGTGGTGCGGTTGCAGAATGGTATTGTGGATGGGTGCATTAGTGTTGTGGAAATGGCTGGGCGTGTAGCCTGTTAGTGTGTGTAGTTGGTTGGGCACTCCACCACTGTGAGGATGTCGGCCAGGTGAGGCCGCAGGTGGGCTCTGGGAGCCGGTAGTTGTGAGTGGGTGCCTGAGGATCCCGGGTGTGGATCGGGCAGCCCAGTGCCAGAGAGGGCACGGAGTGGGGAGAGCGCCAGAGTGCCTTCCCCAGGTAGATAGGTTAGGGTAAGGAACAGGTAAGCTCGGAGGCAACTACAGTGGTGGAGGTGTGCAGGTGGGTAGACCCTCTGGGAGAGGTACACGCCACAGCCCAGAAATTGTGCGAGGGCACCGGGAGATGAATCGGGGGAGTGAGACCCCAAATTGAAGAGCACCACAGTTTGGCCAATGGGAATTGGTTTTTAGAACCCATAGTGTAAGAGGGCCAATGGTTTGGCCGGAGAAAGACCCCGGGTAGTGTAAAGTTGTTAAAGTCATTAAGGAGATAGTTAGGATTGATGAACCTGTCGCACCATACGCAGCCACTTGCCTGAGGTGATGATGATGACTCCACACCTGTGTTTTCTTGGTTTGTAGCAGGAAATGAGATTGCTGTGGATTTGTGAGACGCATCACGACGTGGATGAGACATTGGGGTGATTCCATCTCTCCCTCCCTAGGAGGGACTGATGATGAATTGGTAATGGCAAATTATGATGTTGAGTTGAAAATGGCAAATTTGATTGGTTAGGAGGGAGAGAAGACGAATTTGGTTTATGGGAGGAACGGGGAAGACAGTAGGGATGTTTGTTGATTTGTAAAGTAGATGTTTATGGGTAGTGTTGTGTTTTGTGGATACAGTAAGGGGTAAGGGAGGGGCCATGTAGGTTACCTGGTGGGGGGGGGGGGGGGGGGCGTACGATAGGAACGTACCTGTCTCACCTGGTTCCCATGTGCCCCCAGTGTGCATCACCTTACATTGCGTGCACTTTTGCGCCCTTACCACCTTACTCACTTGTCTGCTTCTTTTGTCTCCCACCTCCGAGGATCTGGCTTTGGGGTAGAGAGAGAGGAGAGAGAGGTGCTGGCTGCGCAGTTGTGGGCCTGCACTTTCGCTGTTTGCTGCCGGGATCGATACACCATATGGACCGCAATGTTTGTGGCCACCCACAATGGACCGCAGTTCGTTTGCGGCCAAGCACCACCCGGGGATGGACCTATGGGTCAACGTGGCACCTATGCCATACAGGTGAACCACTTTTAGTTAACACCAAGTGCACCACAAGAAGAGCAAGAGACACCTGCAGGGTTAGGGGTTGTCGAATTTATTTTTATTCCAATGAACAATGGTGACTGCACCGATTGGTGGTGGGGTGGTGCTTTTGATGCTCGGGAAGGGTGCTCTGCACGTTATTAAAGGCCGTCGGCCACAGAGCACTCGTGGGTTGGTGTATCGATGTTGGCAAGCGCACTCTCTCTATGCATAACATCTGCATGTGTTCCTCCAAAAACAGGTCCTGGATCGTAGTGTAAATATCAGCGTAGTCTTGTGTAAATAATGCTCCCTACCGGCTGTATGTTTAGTTTGAGGATTCTTTCCGGATTCGGTTATCCTGTGGGTGTGTTTCTGTGAGGAGAAGGGTGCAACGTCGCAGGGGGACATATTTACTCATTTGTGAATATCTGTAAAACTGTCGCACTCAGGGTAGAGTTAATAGTAGAGGGAACTACATTGCGTGCCACACTAAAGTAGGTAAAAATTTATCGGGTCGGGACGCCCCGAGGGTAGAGAAGGGTGCAATGTTGCGAATATGGAATTTGGCCTCCATATCCGCTTGTAAATATTCCCCTATTTTCCCCAATACTCCCCAACTATCCCCAATCCCCCATTCCCTAGTCCCATTGCATGTAAATAACACTCTGTAGAGCCGACCTTCCCCTTATTCCCCCATTAAATGTCGTGCCCAGGTCCCACCGCAACACACGTAGAAAACTATAGGACGTCTTCCTAGTTATTCTTAATCTATGTCAGTTAAGGACTCGTTTCCATTAATTCTGACTCTTCGTTGCACCAGAATGTGATTATATGGCATCAGTAGTGAGTTTAGGACCTTTCCCATACCTCCTTCCATCTTCTTCCCCAACAATTACAACAACAACAGAGGAGATGGCGGCGGCGCGGGGGAGGATGCGTCCTCACACCGGCTCGATTAGCGCCATTGACCACGCGCTCCACGGGGTTACCACGGAGGGGCTGGCTGTCAGCTCCTCCTCAAGGGCGGAGCCTGGTAACCCCCCGCACCCAATCAGAAGGGCGGACCGATTCCATCTGGGGCGGCGCTAGCGAGCCGAGGGCGTGTCACTCCCCGCGGGATATACGTGGCGACTTACCGGAAGTGAGAAGAGATGCGCCCCCAGCTGGAGAAAGAGGTACCTGCGAGCGCTGAGTCAGATGCGCCCCGCCTGAGAAAGAACGTTGCCTGCGATCGCTGAGAGAGAAAGACCCGCCTGAGAAAGAACGTCCCCTCCGAGCGCTGTGACCTCCCCGCATCTTTGGACCGGACTGTACCCTGCTTTGAGCCAAGAGTGCACCTTGAGCCATCGCTATCTGCCTTTCCTTGCCATCAATCCCCGTGTGAGTCAGCCGTTGTCCCGTTTACCTGTCGTCTGTCCGGGGTTAATATAAGAGTGTGTCTAAGTGCCTGTCTTCCTGTGATATACCTCTAGCCCCTGTAATCTAACCTTTCCTTACGAATATAATTGAGAATCGAAACATTGGTGTCTGTCATTATAACCCAGCCGGGTGTCTTCTTTTTCCTTATTGAGCCAGCGTGGCGCGGCTTCGTCAACGTTCGGGTACAATCGGGTAATTTGTGCGGACATGACGGCCATTCCGCTCGGCCCACCTTAACATCAAAGTCGTGTCTGTAACAATATATATATATATACATATATATATATATATATATATATATATATATATATTGTCTGCAAACGCGGGGAGGGGGGTGGGGGGGGGGGTGGAGTGTGCGGTAACTAGGTAGGGTTAAGATTAGTTACTCCCAGTATGTGATGTGATTGCCTCCTGTGATTTTTCCCTATGTGTTCTTACAATTATAACAAGCCGGCCGTGAAAACCCACATCTTTACAATAACAAGCGTCCATTAAACCACAACTACTGGCATAGATGCCGACAGAAACCTGAACATTCCCGATCGGGCTAAACCCTGCCCAACCACCGCCACAGGACCCACCTCTAGAAAGAGCGGGGCTGTGAGGCCACACCCCGAAGTGCATGATTGGTCAGGGGTGACACCATCGAGAGAGTCGGAGAACAGAGGAGGAAGAATCAGTCTCTCTCTCGGTTTCTTGTCACGAACAAGAAGGGCACCATGTTTCCTTTGTTCGTGCTGGTGTGATTTGGCTCGTGGGCTTGAGTAGGACGCTAGTCATTGTTTGTTCGGCTGGGCCATGGAGTTTGTGCGCTTTGAAGCAGAAAGGAGAAAGAGGAAGAAACGCTCTCTCTCTCCCTCTCTCATGCTGGTTTCCTGGCGGGTGGATGCTTTTGTCTCTGGCTCTCAGCTGCGGCTGGCCCGTGTGCACTTTTTGGGGATGATGGTTCGGATCTCCGAGAACCTTTGCAATGCTGGAGGGGTGTTGTTGACGGTGGTGTTCTTCGGAGATGGAGGAGGTCAGAAGCAGACTGAAGGAGGCTGTCCTGTCTGCTTGCCTCACGCCGGCGGCTGGCTTTGGGCATGACTCCTCGCCATCTTTTGCGCTTCCCGCGCGTTGACTCGGGTTTGACGACTACCAAGCTCCTCCAAGTCCTCGTTGTGCACCAAAGCTGAGCACCAGCTGGCTTAAAGCATTATTTTATTATCTTTATTCATTCCCCTGTCTGTTTTTGAGTCTGCGTGTGGAGGTACCTCAATTAGGATATTAGATTTACCTCGCCTTTCATTTTCATTCCGTGCTTAATTTTTATTAAACCATTATTATTGTTGCATTTCATTTGTCGTGTCTTATTTGCATGGTGTGAGGTTTCAGATAGAACACTGTGGCTTTAATCCATGCAAGTAAGCACTCTGGTCCCGTCGCACCCGCGCTAAAACGTTCCGCCAATTTTCGGCTTGCCTGCCTGGGAGTAAAGACCGACCCGGATATCCGTCCAAGGCTGGTTTTCATCGGCCGCGGACTTGACATATATATATATATATATATATATATATATATATATATATATATATGTGTATGTATATATGTGTATGTATATATGTATGTATGTATGTATGTATGTATATATATATATGTATGTATATATGTGTATGTATATATGTGTATGTATATATGTATGTATGTATGTATGTATATATATATGTATATATATATATATATATATATATATATATATATATATATATATATATATATATATATATATATATATATATATATATATATATATATATATATATATATGTATATATATATGTATATATATATATGTATATATAGATAGATATCCGTTTGATTGTTCATTTGTGAACCTACTCCACTGAGCTCCCAGGGTTAATCGGCCCGAAACTTTATAGGATAACATCTTTTACCACCCTGCACATAAATAGGGGTTTTAAAATAGTTATTTTCTCACGATTCATAAATTAAAACCATCCGAGCCACCACCTGTCGCCATGAGCTCCAAGTGTGATCCACAAATACACATCTTAATAACTAGAGCTTCCAGGGAAGCAGAACTCAACTGAACTGACTGGACAACTTTAAAGTAGGTCAGTTGTCCGTATTAGATTTGACTTAAGTTTGATCAAAATCCACAAATATTTGTGGACGTTGAAGTCTTAACGTCGTTTTGGATCTGAAAACAATATGGCGGCCATTTTGTGACGGATCGGGTTGGAATGCAATAGCAACCTACCTTGTGTGGTAAGGGTTAAACATTCTAAGTTTGATTAAAATCTGTTGATATTTGTGGACGCTAGAGTGTTAACGTCGTTTTCATGACCAAAAACAAAATGGTCGCCTAAGTCCGCCATTTTTCAACGGATCGGGCTGAAATGTAATACCAACCTGGTCCTTGGCGTAAGGATGCTGCATGTCAAGTTTGATCATAATCGGTTGATATTTGTGGTCGCTGGAGTGTTAACGTCGAAAAGTTAACGGACGACGACGACGACAGACGACGGATGCCGGAGGGTTCAGTATGTGATGAACTCAACTGCACGGTAGTCCAGTTGAGTTTAAAAGCCCAATTTTATTGGATTTCAACACGGATATCGATATAATTTGTTTGATGGTGAGCTCCAATCATCAAATATGCTATTATATGTGAGAAACAACTCTTAACAAGAAAAAGAGCAATCAGAGATTGCAAATCCTCGCCAGGATGTATTTTCAGTGGTTTTTAAGGCTTTTGTGTTAAAACAAATATGGCGGCCGAACCACGTGACCGACGACGTCATCATTATTTTTTTTTCCAAACTAATTTATTCCTAGATTATGCTCAAGAAATTTCATCTTGATCGGATGAAGTTTTGTACTTGTCGAGTTATGACGTCATAATGGAGGCACCTATGACATCATCATTAACATTTTATTCCCCATGGAGAGTTATTTGCAATGAGCCATGTCTCAATTTTTTCTATTCGGCGCTTTCGGAGATATGGAGGTACAAAGTTTTTCGGTTTTTCCAAGATGGCAGCCGAACCACGATACCTATGACGTCATAATTATCTTAAAAAAATTATACAGGTGGAGTTGCACCTGTGGTGAAAATTTCCTGTCGATCGGACCAACGGTTGCAGAGAAAATCATATTTATTCTGTGCGGACATACAGACAAACAGACAAACGGACTCGAATGGAATACCCTCTCCTCAGGCGAGGGTAATTAAGACGTTACCATGATCGGCAAGTTAGACAAATAAGGAGTCACGTGACCTCTGAAATGCGCTAATTAATCAAAAACCGAAAATAGTACAAACGCAACCTATACATCGTTTTAAAGGTAATTGTACTGCTCATCTAACTTCACTCTCAAGTGTGGAAAAAATAGTTTGTAGAAAAAAGGACCCACGTGACACCAACTCCAAACCGCCACTTGACAACAGGTGAACCTCCAATGATTACCTCACCCTCACAACAAGGTGAGTTGTTGTTTTGTTTTGTTTGGGATCCTACTGCTTTGAGTTCCCAAGGTTAATCACAACAAAACTTTCTACCGTCAGATTTTTAACCACGATATACCTGAAAATGGGTTTTATACAGTGACTGTGATGAGGTCATTTGGCACGTTATTGTCGTGTTGCACTCCCGAGTTAATTTATTTATGAACCTGAGGTAATTTCTTTGCTGCACCTTCATTCCTTTACACACTTTAGACCCTTTACACCCCTTAGACGCCTTTGACTATTTACACCCCTGTAGACCCCTTACACTCCTTAGACCCTTTACACCCCTTTAAACCTGTTAGACCCTTTACACCCCTTAGACCTTTACACCCTTTAGACCCTTTCATACATATTTCGACCCTTTTGAGACATATACACCTTTTGACACTTTTCAGACCGATTGACTTTTTAAGACACTTTGGCCAATTTAAGACCATTTGGACACTTTTGACCCCTTTTGCTCTGTTCCCCTTCATCACCTTTACACCATATTTGGTCCTTTTAAGATCATTGATTCTTCAAACACTTTAGACCCTTTTATGACCCTAAAAAAACTTTAGACCGCTTAGTTAATTAGAAAAAATTTCCTCCCAAAATCGGTTTTGACGATTACTGCACTATTACATATATACACATGTGCACTATTCGCATCGCATCACAAGTTGCGATGATGAATCTAAACTGATATCTCAAAGTGAAACTGATGTTGAAACGTGAAACTGAAACTACTGATCTATGGATCATCAAATGGGAAATGAACTGCTGTGGGAAATTGCAGAAAGCAAAGCTATGGGGAATATAGAGAGAGAGAGGGGGTGGTCGGGAGTTGAAGAAACGATGTGGAGAGGGATAGGTGCCTGGAGGTGGTCGGTTGGTATGGAAAGAACTTTAATGATCTTCCGTCAGGCTGTAGGCCCAAAACATGCCTAAACCCGTTTTCCAGTTGAGCTTTCATAATATCACCTTCACTCCCGAGCAGTACTTCGGAGGTACAACAAGCATGGATTGGAAATCCTAGCTGATAGAATGGAACGAGGTTGTCGAGGTTACCAGCTGCACCCATTGCAACATATGCTCACTGAATATTTACACTAAATTCTCACTTCTATCAATACACACTCCAAAGGAAATTGCTCATTTCAGGTGAGACATTTATGCAACCCCCCTCCCCCCCCCCCCCCCCCACCCACGGGTATCTTTGCTGGAATATATATATACATGAGTATATATACATATAATATAAACGGTGAACCAAAAATCATTTAATAGTACACAAAAGAGTTGCGTTTCGATGTCGTTCTGAACAAACAAGGCAACGTTAATAATTTTCTGACATCTTATATTATAACTTTGAAGTAGCCTTTTCGAAAAGCAATATTTTATAAATGTGCAAAGCTGCAAAGGATTCATGCGAACATGCCACGTGCAAAGATGCACTAAGTTTGTTGCTATTAAAGGACAAGGCTCAATGTTATGGAGGGATTAAACAAATGCAATTGGTGGAGTAAACAATTGATTCTTAGCAGGAGGTGAAATCGCTTGCTTGGGAAGTGCTGATTCTGGTCTTTCAGATGCTGTAATTACGTTCTCTTTTCTGTTCTTCATTTCTCTAGTTCATAGCACTGCAAGTAGGGGTGATTAAGAGAAAAGCCATTCATTACACCAGTACATGGTCAGATAAGCAGTGATTACATTAACATGGTGTGTGTGTGTGTGTGTGTGTGTGTGTGTGTGTGTGTGTGTGTGTGTGTGTGTGTGTGTATATATATATATGTGTGTATGTTTGCTAGATGTTTATTAAATTGCTAGATCAGTTCATCTTCAATGCACTTTGGATTTTTTCGGGGTCTGCCCAGCAGGGCATGGAAGACATCGGCCATTATAAAGTTCGCAGTGTTAGTGTGAGAAATCTCTGAAGATATCCCGGAGACTCAATAGCTCAGTGGGCTGTCACTGCGTAAGTGATTAGGTCCGTGGGTTAGAGTCCTGGGTTGAGTCAGAATTTTTTCACAACAGCCTCAAGCAGGAATTTACTTCCTGTTTATTTTTTTTTTTTAAAGTACATTGTTAAAATGAAAATCGATGATTTTGGAAGTTTGACCTTGAGTTGACCTTTGACCTTTTAACTCAAATAGTTGGTTTCCATATTTAGTGTCTCAATGTGCAAATGCTGTTGAATTTTCAATTCAACCAAATGAAAATTGATGGGTTTTTTTCAGATTAAAATTAATGATTTTGGAAGTTTGACCTTGAGTTGAGCTTTGACCTTTTGATGTAAAAAAAATAGTTGGTTTCCCAATTTAGTGACTCAATATGCAAATGCTGTTAAATTTTCAAGTCAATCGGATGAACAATGGCGATTTTAGAAATACGACCTCCAGATGACATTTGACCTCAAAATCAATAGGCTTCTCAATTGTGCGACCTCTACAACTTGGTGAAGTTTGATGACGATCGGTTTAGAATTGTGACCTGTAGGCGAGTGACAGACAGACAGACAAGACAGACAGATGAAAAATCACACAGAGCGACACTTATCAAAAGAGAACAAAGTAGAATGGCACTCGGTAGATCATCCTTTTGACTTCACAAATAAATTGGTGGTTGAATTATGTGACCTGATATGCAAATCTTCAAATTAAGTTAATCGGATGAAAATTGACAATTTTAGAAATCTCACCTATGTTGACCTTTTGGCCTATGTTGACTTCACATGGTTAGTGGTCGGTTTTAATAAGCTGATATGCAAATCCTGTTCAGATTTCAAGTCAATCGGATGAAAATTGAGGATTTTAGAAATATGAAAAAAGTGGTTGACCTTTGGCCGATGTTGAGCTTTTTGCCTATGTTCATCTCAAAAATAGTTGGTGGTTGAATTCAGTTCGCTGAGATGAAAATCCTATTCAAATTTGAAGTAAATCGGATGAAAATTGAGGATTTTAGAAATTTGAAAAAAGGTGGTTGACCTTTGGCCTATGTTGATCTCAAAAATAGTTGGTGGTTGAATTCTGTTTGTTGATTTGAAAATCCTATTCAAATTTCAAGTAAATTGGATGAAAAATTGAGGATTTTAGAAATGTGAAAAAAGTGGTTGACCTTTTGGCCAATGTTGACCTTTTGGCCGATGTTGATCTCTAAAATAGTTGGTGGTTGAATTCAGTCAGCTGATATGAATATCCTATTCAAATTTCAAATCAATTGGAAGAAAATGGAGGACTTTAGCTATTTGACAAAAAAGTGGTTGACCTTTGGCCTATGTTGACCTTTTGACCTTTTGGCCTCAAAAATATATATAATTTTGTCGGACCACCAACTCTACGGTTTGGTGAGGTTTTGTGAAGATCGGTTTAAAATTGTGACCTCTAGGAAAGTATAAGTGAGCGGACAGACAAACAAACACAAACTGGCGTGATGGCGTGATGAACATACTTGTCAAATTTTTTTTTTTTTTTTTTTGCCAAGTAACAAACAAAGATCACACACAAACAAACACACAAACCGGAGTTTGTGTGTTTGATATACATACTTGTCAAATTGCTTGTCAAAACATACTTGTCATACTTGTCAAAAGTGTGTGATAAACATACTTGTCAATTTTTTTTTTTTTGCCAAGTAACCAACAACCAGACAGAATAATAAACGCAACGGACAAATATACTTGAAAAATCTTGGATTTTGCAAGTAATAAATAAAAGATTTGGAAATGTATGTAATAGTTCAGTTTGACCCACCTTCACTGTCAACACGCCCTGAGCTTCATTGTACCACCAACAGTAGTGTTAGTGGAAGAGTAGCCATGATAATGGTCACATGCCCGATGTCGGGTAAGGTGGCAGAAGACGTGGCTTTGAGTTGTCGAGCTTGAGGAATGTACGAAATCTCTTGGCCAGATCCAGATCCAGATCCGGATTCAGAAAAATCTGAAAAGACAAGTACAGATACATTCAGAGTACACCGCCCCCATGCCAAATAATTAAATATCCTACAGCACGGCATTGCCGGAAGATGTATCTTTTAGAAATGTAATTCAATAAGTCATTAAAAAAAATTAAGTAATTAATTGATTAATCAATAATTAATCAATTCATCAATAACTAATTAATCGATTAAATGATTAATCAATAAATCAAAAATATCCTTGATAGCCACATCACTTGGTCACTGTCATGTCCAAATATTAGCTTCCCAGCTCAAAAGGTGCCTGAGATATTGGCCAAATGAAAAAGAAAATAAATAAATGATTAATAATGAAAATAAATAAATAGTAAACATTAAAAAATTAAATTATTAATCAATTCGGTCAGAGGACACATAAACCACCACCATTTCATCAGAATCTGTAACTTTAAAAAAAAAAAAATTTTTTGTCATAAATCTAATAATTAAATAATTAATCGATTATTTGATTAATTGATTAATTAATAAATCAAAAATAGCCTTTGCAGCCAAATCACCTGGTCATTGGCATGTCCAAATATCAGCTTCCTAACTCAAAAGGTGCCTGAGTTGATGGTCAGAAGAGAAAGGAAATTTGATTAATTAAATAAGTACTTAATTAATCGCTAATAACTAAATAACTCTTCAATTAATTGATTAATCAAAAAACAAAAAATAACGTTTTGGACAAAGGACTTGCTCACTATTGTGCCGAAATTTCAGCTTCCTAGCTCAAAGGATGGCTGAGATATCGCCCAGACAAACAAGAAAGAAAACAAACAACCAGAGTGAAAACTGAGTACTCCCTTTCAGCGTGCGTCACTGCCGAGTCCCCTTCGGTGCCCAGCAATGACGATTTGCAATGCCTGGAGATGGCATAGGAAAGGTGCGGTGTACAACAAGAAAGCAAGAAAACAAACAACCAGAGTGAAAACTGAGTACTCCCTTTCAGCGTGCGTCACTGCCGAGCCCCCTTCGGTGCCCGGCAATGACGATTTGCATTGCCTGGAGATGGCATAGGAAAGGTGCGGTGTACAACAAACAACCAGAGTGAAAACTGAGTACTCCCTTTCAGCGTGCGTCACTGCCGAGCCCCCTTCGGTGCCCGGCAATGACGTTTTGCAATGCCTGGAGAAGGCATAGGAAAGGTGCGGTGTACAATAAGATGGTTCAGATTTAGGATTTTTATCGTCGCCAGAGGGTGTTCGTTCGTTTGCTTGTTTCTCTGTCTCTCCGCACATAATGTGCTAACTTAAGCCACAAACACTTAAAGGAATGTGACTACGTCTATAAAATACATACGAATGGAATGTGAATCTATATATATTGGAACAAGTGTATCTATGTCCAGCTGCTAACGCCACCTTTTATAGCCACAACCCCTCAACCCCCCCCCCCTCCCAAAAGTCCTTAACGCAACCCCCAAAGCCCCCCCTTCCAAAGTTAGCCCATGCTTACTCTCACCCCACTTCTCTCCCCCCTCCCCCTCTTCCCCAACTTCACTCACCATGCTGACCTTGGGCAAACGGGCATTTCCCAAATTGAAACAGCGAAACATTTAACTCTGAGCTCTCCTATCATGCTATCACCGACTTCACAGGATCCAGTCACGGTCGCCTGTCCAACTCCATTTTCACAGAAACCAGTCGGAAATAATAGCAAGGTCCTGCGTAACCTCCTCAGTAAAAGGGCGACTTGAGAAAATGCCACATTTTTGCGGCACATAAACAACAGAATGCTGCCTTGGTTGCTAGGCCTATCTTCACAAAGCCTGTGATGCCTATTGATTCAAAGTCGTTTTAACTGTCGCTTTGGCCATTTTATGCTGAAGGGAAAACTCGTATGGAGGGTATGGTGATTATAAATACTACAGCTCTGAAGATATCTTTGACTTCGCATATAACAATGAGCACCAACATGGTGGCAATATTATAGAAATTGCGGGTGGAGTCGAGCAATCTGCCTACGCAAGGCTCCTTTTGTATAATATAACAAGAAAAAGAGCAATCAGAGATTGCAAACCCTCGCCAGGATGTATTTTCAGTGGTTTTTAAGGCTTTTGTGTTAAAACAAATATGGCGGCCGAACCACGTGACTGATGACGTCATCATTTTTTTTTTTTTTTTTTTTTTTTTTTGTATACAAGATCGAGGCTCGTGAAAGAGCGAACATTAATCACACAGAAAGACAAACCGACACATAAAACATATAACATCGGGAGCGGTAGACAAGATGGGGAGAGAGGGGGAAGGACACAAACACAACATTTGAGAGCAGGGACCGAGAGACATGGAGACATCGAGAGATCTGAGAGAGGGCGAGGGCTTTGGGGGGGGGGGGCATGGGAAGGGGGCGGTGGGAGAGGTATAAAACATATGGACACTGCCAGGACTTCCAGGAAAGAAGTTGGAATTTCAAACAAGGTGGATCTGGGGTGAATTAGCGGGGGTAGAAAAGATCAAGGTTTTGGATGGGGGAAGATAAGAGATGGTGGTGAACAGCTGTTTTAAAGACCTGGAGGGAGGAGTGGGATTGAAGGGAGTGAGGGAGTTTGTTCCAGAGGCGGGAGAAAAGAGGAATGAAAGAGTGAAGGTGAGCAGAGAGCCGAGATTTCGGCAGTTTAACCATCAGAGGGTTGCTGGCAGATCTTGTGCGACCTGTAGGAATATTTGGGGGACAGAGCACAGAGAGAGCTGGGGGTGCAAGGCCGGAGAGGAGTCGGTAGAAGACAGAAAGACCACCTACCTGCCTGCGGTGAGTGAGTGAAAGGCCCTCAGAGATAGCTTCATCGCGGGAGATTCCAATAATTCTGAAAGCTTTGGTTTCAACAGCGTGAAGCCGAGCTAGGTGTGAGGCAGGAGCACCGGCTCATAGGGGAGAACAGTATTCCATTGAGCTGCGGATGAAAGCCTTGTATGTGGTGAGGAGCTCAGGTGTGCCGAGGAAGGACTTCGCACGACGGAGGATGCCCAGTCGGCGACTGGCTTTGGAGGCCAGCTTGGAAATGTGGTTTTCCCAAGAAAGATCATGGCAGATAGTGAGACCCAAAATCTTGAGCGACAGAACTTCTTGGAGAGGATTGTTGAGAAAGTAGATGGGAGGGTTGTCCAGTCGATCTTTTCGGAGAGACATAGTAAGAGTGTGAGATTTGTCAGGATTGAAAGACATGTTCCACTTGTTTGACCAGTCTGTGATTTTGTCCAGGTCTTCAGAGAGTGAGGAGGCAGCAGACTGCCGATCTGAGGGAAGAGGAATGGAGCGGCAGAGAGTGGAGTCATCAGCAAAGAGATAGAGAGGATTTTCGAGAGAGTCAGAGAGATCATTGATGAAGACCAGAAAAAGCACGGGGCCCAGAACACTGCCTTGGGGAACTCCAGCCTGAACAGGAAGAGGAGATGAGAGAAACCCATTCAGGGCCACACGTTGACGACGACTAGAGAGGAAGTCCGCCAGCCATGCGTGGAGATTTCTATGGATACCAAAGGAGGAGAGTTTGGTGAGCAGAGCGGGGTGCCAGACCGTGTCGAAGGCACGTGATATGTCGAGGGAGACAGCTCTAATTTCCTGTTTGGCATTGAGGACCTCCATCCATTGTTGAGACAGCAGAAGCAGCATGTCCAGAGTAGAGTGACCTGGTCTGAAACCAAATTGATGATCAGAGATCAAGCCATTGGAGAAGAGGAAAGATTTCATATCTGAAGCAATGATGGATTCCATGACTTTGCTGATAATTGGGAGAAGGCTGATTGGTCTGTAGTTGCTAGGATCTGTTTTTGCACCTTTTTTGTGCAAAGCGGTGATGTTGGCTGATTTCCAAGCAGATGGCAGTTGACCTTGAGCAAAAGAGAGGGTGAAGAGAACAGAGAGAGGGTGAGATAGAGCAGCAGAGCAGGATTTTAGGACCCGTGGGCTGATGCCGTCGGGTCCAGTTGCAGAATCAGAGTCGAGGGTTGACAGAAACTTTTCCACCTTGTCAGGAGGAAAGGACACGGAGTCCAGGAGCAGCAGGGTACGACTGGGTATGGTGGGTACAGAGAGGGATGGGTTTGGGACACAAGATTTAGACGCAAACACAGAGTTGAGGCATTCAGCTTTTTCACGTGCGGAGTCAGCTGTGTAGCCATTTGAGGTAAGGGAGGGGATGGAGGGGGAACAAACACCAGAAACGGATTTGACCAGACGCCACCAGGATTTGGAAGAGGGAGACAGATAAGAGAGTTCGGTCTTGAGAACGGAGAGATATTGTTTCCTGGCTCTCCTGAGGGTGGACACACACTTGTTTCGGGCTTTGTGAAAGGAAATAAGATTTCCTTCCGTTGGATTTGCTTTCCAGGAGACGAAGGCAAGTTGTTTCTGGGCAACAGCCTCACCACAAGATTCCGTGTACCATGGACGGGAGGAAGGGTATGACAACTGAAGACGAGATGGGATAAATCTGTGCATGAGAGAGAGCAATTTACTTTGGAAGAATTCCCAGGATGAGTTGATGTCAGAGGTGGTAGAGATGGGAGACCAGTCCAGATGATTGATGGCTGCTTGAAGACCGTGCCAGTTGGCCTGAGTGAAATGCCAGACTCGTCGACGCTGAGCAGGCTCCCTGAGGATGGTCAGAGAGATGTCCACTTTAACAAGGACATGATCAGATGATCCGATCGGAGCAGAAGAAGAGCAGCAGACATTTTCAGGGAAGTTAGTCATAACCAAGTCCAGAAGAGAAGATGTTCCGTTGACTGAGATCCGGGTCGGGAAATTGACAGATTGTGTCAGTCCCAGTGAGTCGCAGAAGTCCTTTGCTGAAGAGCCATGGCTGGTGAGAGAGGTACCCACACCCAGCCAACTGGCATGGTGACAATTGAAATCACCACATATGAGGAAGAGAGAGTTGGGATGAGTAGATAGAAGTTGGTCCATATCATCAGACAGCGAGATGTAGATGGAGTCATCACTGTTTGGTGGACGGTACAACACACATATGAACAAGAGGTGGGAGCGAAGGGGAAGCCGTAGCCAGAGGTATTCCTGGGGGTGAGGTGGAGAGAGTGCAGTGCAGGGCGAGTGAGGAAGAGAGTTTTTGATAAAGATAGCAACCCCGCCTCCAGGACGAGGCTCAGGTCTATCATACCGGAGGAGGGAGTAGCCCGGGAGAGATACTATGGAATCAGAGACATCATAAAGGAGGAAAGTTTCTATTAAGCAGATCACGTCTGGTTTGACAGAAGCAACCTGTATGGAGAGATCAGTTAAGTTTGAACGAAGGCCCCGGATGTTTGAGGTCCATACCGTTAATGAAGAGGAAGGGGGAGCATCAGATACAGAACAGGGGGGAGGAGGGGTAGGGTAAGATGTGGAAGAGGTGGAAGAGATAGGGAGAGCTGTTGAAGGTGTGTCAGAGATTTCAGAATAGCTCGGAGAAAGGGAAGGATGGGGCGGACAAAAGGTTTGATGGTGATTGGGTGAGCCACAATGAGGTGTTATTTGAGGAGGGGGAAGAGCGAGGCAGAAGGTTGGGGGAGATGGAGGTGAGAGTTTGAAGGGGGAAGAAGTGGGGAGGACGCTTTGAGGAGGGGGAGTGAGGGGGGAAATTGAGAAGCAATGAGGGTGGGGAGATTTGAAGGGGAGGGGTGAGGGGGGAGTTTGGGAGGGAAGGGACAAGGGGAGGGATTTGAAAGGGATGGGATATGGGGGAGATTTGGAGGGGAGGGGTGAGGCAGGAGTCTAGGAGGGGAGGGGCGAGGGGGCGTCTTGGCGGGGAGGGGTGAGGGGGTAGTTTAGGAGGGAGGGGGCAAGGGGGGAGATTTGAAAGGGATGGGTGATGGGGAAGATTTGGAGGGGAGGGGTGATGGGGAAGATTTGGAGGGGAGGGGTTATGGGGAAGATTTGGAGGGGAGGGGTGAGATTGGATTTTTGAAAGTGTACGATTTATGGGAAACGAACATTTATTGCAAAATGAGTTTCTTGTGACCTTCGAGTTAAAAATACGTTTAAGGACGCTGGATGGAGGATGGAGTGCAGGAGAGTTTAGGGAATGTAGAAAAAAGGCACTATAGGAGATGGATATTTTTTTTGGGATGAATTGATTTGGTGAGCAAGTCGAAAGCAGCCTTTTAAAGAAGAAGAAGAAAAAGGTGTTATAAAATATGACGGAATACATAACTTGAGGGGAAAGTGTAAACATTGAAGGTTAATGAGTGAAAACTATCTGGGGAAATGGGGGAGAAACACGTGGTCGAAGAACAAACGAACGAATAAGAATGAATAAACGAATGAGAACAGAGAAGGAAATGTTTTTTTTTTTTTTTTTTTTTTTTTGAGTTGAGATTTACACAAGGAAGTAGGCTATGGGTGAAAAGCCTGGGAATACAGAGAACGAAAGTTATTGGATCACAAACGACGGACCGCTGAGAGAAAAACAAAGCCTCAAGGTTGTACAGTGCACACTGTACAAGGCCTCAAGACACGACACGGCAAACAGACGATCAATTTATGAAAGATAAACACCGAGAAACAACCAAAGTTGCACACAATAACTTCACACACCGAAATATAAATACAGTTTCGACAAAATACAATTGTGAACAGACTTAACTTCGAAAAACGTGGAGACCGTGTGGAGCTTCGAAAATCCCTCCCACCGTCTCCGAGATCTCGCGAGATCTCCATTTGTTTTGTTTGCTAAACTAATTTATTCCCAGATTATGCTCAATAAATTTAATCTTGATCGGATGAAGTTTTGTACTTGTCAAATTATGATGTCATAATGGAGGCACCTATGACATCATCATTAACATATTTTATTCCCCATGGAGAGTTCCTTACAATGAGCCATGTCTCAATTTTTTCTATTCAGCACTTTCGGAGATATAGAGGTGCAATTTTTTTCGGTTTTTCCAAGATGGCGGCAGAACCACGTGACCGATGATGTCATCATTATTTTTTTTTCTCCACCAATTTATGCTGACATGGCGCTCAAGAAATTGCATCTTGATTGGAAGAAGTTTTGTACTTGTCGAATTATCGAATTATGACGTCATAATGGAGGCCTTGGGCCGAGAGAGTTAAAAATTGGGCACAGTCTATTCCAGGGCAAGACAAATATGTGTGTAAAGTATGGCGATTCTATGTGCAACGATGTAGACGTAGCACTGCGCACAAACAGACAAACAGATGAAAAATTGGTCAGAGACCGAGGACTTGCCGGAATGTACTTGTGTTTTTTGGATTTGCCAACCACTCCCCGCCATCACGGTCGTCTCTCCAATGCACAATCCCACGAGATATGCGGATAGGACGACCCAAAACCAATTATCTTTTTAAGATTTGCTTTTGTTGAGGCTTTTGTGTTAAAACAAATATGGCGGCCGAACCACGTGACCGATGACGTCACCATTATTTGTTTTGTAAACTAATTTATTCCTCGATTATGCTCAAGAAATTTCATCTTGATCGGATGAAGTTTTGTACTTGTCGAATTATGACGTCATAATGGAGGCACCAATGACATCATCATTAACATATTTTATTCCCCATGGAGAGTTCTTTACAATGAGCCATGTCTCAATTTTTTCTATTCAGCGCTTTTGGAGATATAGAGGTGCAAATTTTTCAGTTTTTCCAAGATGGCAGCCGTACCACGTGACCGAAGACGTCATCATTATTTTTTTTTCTCCACCAGTTTATGCCGTCATGTGGCTCAATAAATTGCATCTTGATTGGATGAAGTTTTGTACTTGTCGAATTATTGAATTATGACGTCATAATGGAGGCCTTGGGCCGAGAGAGTTAAAAATTGGGCACAGTCTATTCCAGGGCAAGACAAATATGTGTGTAAAGTATGGCGATGCTATGTGCAACAATGTAGACGTAGTACTGCGCACAGACAGACAGACAAACCAACCTGGAGGTTAGAGCAACATACTTGCCGGAATCTTTTCCGGCAAGTAACAAACGGACTCAAATGCAATACTCTCTCCTCTGGCGTGGGTAATAAATTGCATATCAGACAGACAAACAGATAAACAGACAAACCAACCAACCAACATACTCGCCGGAATCTTTCCGGCAAGTAACAAACGGACACAAATGCAATACCCTCTCCTCTGGCGAGGGTAATAAATTGCATATGTGTTGTTAGTACCCAGGGTCAGATCATGGGCAATTTCTCCCCCAGTGCTTTTAATCAGATTTTAATGCATTTCTCCTGCTTATTTGGATTCCTAATGGACTAAGATCCAGATGATTTCTCGCATCTCTGCCACCCTTACGGTGGGCGGTTCAATATGTTATGTCGGCAGTCCTATGTGTCAGCAGGTTTAAAAAGAGGGCACGAATGTACTTTCCTTTTGTGTGCTGCACCTGGCTGCTTGTTGCATAATTTGTTGAGGCCGTGGCTGCTGAGGCTGTGCTGCTGATGGAGTGCCCCCTGGAGGTTAGAGCAGGAATTTGTCATTTGTTCAGGGTGCCCTCAATGGCTCGACTCTGCTTCGCGAAGGAAGTCCACCAACTCGAACTTTTAACGTCCACCAACTAATGCTGGGTCGGAATTCAAACCCTGGCTCGACATTTTAGAGAGGAGCGTGTGTTTATCTGGGCCATCCTGCCAGCCCACCAAGCGTGCTGCACTTTGACCAATTTCCAAATTATTATTGCCTGGCCACTACTGTGAGGGCAATGCTCCAGTCGCATCATACATCTTTCCTAAGCCTCTAGAACAGAAGATGTATATATTATTATTACTATTTTTGTTTTTTTTGCATACAAGATCGAGGCTCGTGAAAGAGCTAACATTAATCACAAAAAAAAACCAAACCGACACAGAAAACACAAAATAAGGGGAGCGGTAGACAATATGGGGAGAGGGAGGGAAGCACACAAGTACAACATTTGAGAGCAGGGACATCGGGAGATCTGTGGGAGGGAGAGGGCTTGGGGGGAGGAGGCATGGGAAGGGCGGTGGGGGTGGGAGAGGTATAAAACGCAAGGACACTGCAAGGACTTCCAGGAAAGAATTCGGTATTTCAAAAAAATGGTTCAGGGGTGAATTAGCGGGGGTAAAAAAGATCAAGGCTTTGGATGGGGGAAGATAAGAGATAGTGGTGAACAGCTGTTTTAAAGACCTGGAGGGAGGAGAGGGATTGAAGAGAGTGAGGGAGTTTATTCCAGAGGCGGGAGAAAAGAGGAATTGACCGAGTGAAGGTGAGCAGAGTCTTGATTTTGGCAGTTTAACTATAAGAGGGTTGCTGGCAGATCTTGTGCGACGTGTAGGAATATTTGGGGGACAAAGCACAGAGAGAGCTGGGGGAGCAAGGCCGGAGAGGAGTCGGTAGAAGACAGAAAGACCACCAACCTGCCTGCGGTGAGTGAGTGAAATGCCCTCGGAGTTAGCTTCATCGCGGGAGATTCCAATGATTCTGAAAGCTTTGGGTTGTTGTTGAGCTATCCAAATATATATTGCTTTTGTGAGTGATGGCATCATCAGTACCCAAACGGAAACCGAGTTTGACGTTAATGTGTGAGCACCGGGGTGCTCAATGTTAAAACAAATCCTAAAAAAACAAACCTGTGCACCAAGATTCTGAGAATGAACACATTCTAACCCTCAGCTTCACTTGTCGTTCTTTCTCAGTTGATTTTGAAGTCCCAATGGTGTCATGCCTGGTTTACACGTGATGCAGCTGTTGTTGCATTTTCATTCGCTTGTGGAGACAACTGATTGCCATGAGACAAACTTCACTTGTTTCAGGAATATCATATATAATATTGTTACAGATACGACTTTGATGGTATGGTGGGCCGAGCGGGATGGCCGCCGTATCCGTACAAGTTACCCGATTGTACTCGAACGTCGACGAAGCCGCGCTATGCTGGCTCAATAGGAAAGAGAAGACACCCGGCTGGGTTATAATGACACAATACGACACCAGGGGTTCAGTTCTCAAGACCTCCGGAGGAGGTTATATTAAGGCGGAAAAGGTTAGATTACAGGGACAAGAGGGAAACATAGGAAGGTGGGCACTTAGACACAACCTTATATTAACCCTAGACAGACCACAGATAACCGGGACAACGCTGACTCACACGGGATTTGATGGCAAGGAAAGCGGCAGTCGATGGCTCAGGTGCACCTGGCTCCGGGACAGAATCACGTACGGTGGTGTCCAGCAGATGCGGGGAGGTCGCTCAGCGCTCGTGGGTCGCGACTTTGGTGGAGATGCCGGGGAGGTCGCTCAGCGCTCGGGAGGGTGGCGTCTTGTCCTTCCAAGCTCGGGGCGCATCTGACGTCACGTCCGGCGCGGGGCCGCGTATATCCGGCGGGGAGTCACGCCCTCGCTCGTTAGCTCCGCCCCATATGGCATCGGCCCATGGCTTCTCATTGGGTGCGGGGGTTACCGGCTCCGCCCTTGACGAGGGGCCGACAGGGAGCCCCCTTCTGGGTAACCCCGTCGAGCACATGTTCAATGGCGGCCAACCGAGCCGGAGTGAGGACGCAAAGCCGCTGTTGTTGTGGTTGTTGTTGGAGCTTGAGATGATGGGAAGAGATGCGGGGAGGTATGGGAAGGTCCTAAACTCCTACTGGTGCCATATCATCACATTCTGGTGCAACGAAGAGTCATAATTAATGGAAACAAGTCCTTAACTGACATAGATTAAGAATAACTAGCAAGATGTCCTATAATGGTCTACGTGTGGTGCGGGGGACCTGGGCACGACATTTAATGGGGGAATGAAGGGGAAGATCGGCTCTAATGGGTGTTGTTTACAGACAATGGGACTAGGGAATGGGGTAAGGGGAGAGTTGGGGAGTATCGGAGAAGATAGGGGAATATTTACAAGCGGATATGGAGGTCAAATTCCATATTCGCAACATTGCACCCTTCTCTACCCTCGGGGCGTCCCGACCCGATAAATTTTTACCTACTTTAGTGTGGCACGCAATGTAGTTCCCTCTACTATTAACTCTACCCTGAGTGCGACAGTTTTACAGATATTCACAAATGAGTAAATATGTCCCCCTGCGACGTTGCACCCTTCTCCTCACAGAAACACACCCACAGGATAACCGAATCCGGAAAGAATTCTCAAACTAAACATACAGCCGGTAGGGAGCATTATTTACAAGACTACGCTGCTATTTACACTACGATCCAGGACCTGTTTTTGGAGGAACACATGCAGATGTTATGCATAGAGAGAGCGCGCTTGCCAACATCGATACACCAACCCACGAGTGCTCTGTGGCCGACGGCCTTTAATAACGTGCAGAGCACCCTTTCCCGAGCACCAACAGCACCACCCCACCACCAATCGGTGCAGTCACCATTGTTCATTGGAATAAAAATAACTTCAACAACCCCTAACCCTGCAGGTGTCTCTTGCTCTTCTTGTGGTGCACTTGGTGGTAACTAAAAGTGGTTCACCTATATGGCATAGGTGCCACGTTGACCCATAGGTCCATCCCCGGGTGGTGCTTGGCCGCAAACGAACTGCGGTCCATTGTGGGTGGCCACAAACATTGCGGTCCATATGGTGTACCGATCCAGGCAGCGAACAGCGAAAGTGCAGGCCCACAACTGCGCAGCCAGCACCTCTCTCTCCTCTCTCTCTACCCCAAAGCCAGATCCTCGGAGGTGGGAGACAAAAGAAGAAACAAGTGAGTAAGGTGGTAAGGGCGCAAAAGTGCACGCAATGTAAGGTGATGCACACTGGGGGCACATGGGAACCAGGTGAGACAGGTACGTTCCTATCGTACGCCCCCCCCACCAGGTAACCTACATGGCCCCTCCCTTACCCCTTACTGTATCCACAAAACTCAACACTACCCATAAACATCTATTTTACAAATCAACAAACATCCCTACTGTCTTCCCCGTTCCTCCCATAAACCAAATTTGTCTTCTCTCCCTCCTAACCAATCAAATTTGCCATTTTCAACTCTCATCAAAATTTGCCATTTTCAACTCAACATCAAAATTTGCCATTACCAATTCATCATCAGTCCCTCCTAGGGAGGGAGAGATGGAATCACCCCAATGTCTCATCCACGTCGTGATGCGTCTCACAAATCCTCACAGCAATCTCATTTCCTGCAACAAACAAAGAAAACACAGGTGTGGAGTCATCATCATCACCACAGGTAAGTGGCTGCGTATGGTGCGACAGGTTCATCAATCCTAACTATTTCCTAAATGACTTTAACAACTTTACACTACCCGGGGTCTTTCTCCGGCCAAACCATTGGCCCTCTTACGCTATGGGTTCTAAAAACCAATTCCCATTGGCCAAACTGTGGTGCTCTTCAATTTGGGGTCTCACTCCCCCGATTCATCTCCCGGTGCCCTCGTACAATTTCTGGGCTGCGACGTGTACCTCTCCCAGTGGGTCTACCCACCTGCACACCTCCACCACTGCAGTTGCCTCCGAGCTTACCTGCTCCTTACCCTAACCTAACTACCAGGGGAAGGCCCTCTGGCTCTCTCCCCACTCCGTGCCCTCTCTGGCACTGGGCTGCCCGATCCACACCCGGGATCCTCAGGCACCCACTCACAACTACCGGCTCCCAGAGCCCACCTGCGGCCTCACCTGGCCGACATCCTCACAGTGGTGGAGTGCCCAACCAACTACACACACTAACAGGCTACACGCCCAGCCATTTCCACAACACTAATGCACCCATTCACAACACCATTCTGCAACCGCACCACAAATGCCAATATCCAACCACAATTTACCTGCACCCTCTACCTAACACTTACACTACCCGCCCCGGGTACTCGTGAAAGGGGTCCACTCTTCCCCCATCCACACCTTCGCACCATGCACACCACTCCGTACCACTCACTCCAACTCTCTCCACACACCTGTACCTGCACACCTGTGCTCTCACACCTGGTGCCACCTGCACCCTTCTCTCCCCAAGCGCGTTCGCGCTGATCCACACACTCACTACTCATACACTGCTCCACACACCTGTCCAATTGCACACCTGTGCAATCACACCTGTTCCATTCTCACCTGTTCAATCCTCACACACACGGCATCATCTCAGCTAACTACTCCCCTCTGAAACTTGCGCTTCCCAGTCGTCCCTTTAAACTATTGCGCTCCCACGTCATTATCATCCATACTAATCTACCTGTGTCCCCACTACAGGTATCAGTCACTAACTAACCTTAACGTCACCTAATGTCAATCTCTTCTAGATCCCTACACACCATATCCTAACCCACCCGGGCTAGTTTTCACTGCCATACACCCCATAAACTATTGCTCCTTTGCCCCCACCTGTGAGGGATGGTGGATTTGCCATCCCACCACATCGGGGGTCTCTCACTACCAATTTTGCACATCAAATTTCAACAAATTAAAAATTTGCCAATCATCTGCCAATCACTGTACCATTACCAATCATCACTCTGCCAATCCTTTGCCAATCATCAAATTTTGTTTTTCTCTAATTTTGGGGTCAAAAACACTAACCTCATCACCCAGTCGACTCACTAATACCTCTCGGTGCGCCAATCCCTGTCCAAAGCCCGGCTTCGTAAAGCCAAGCAATGGATGCTGGTTGTTTTGTGCCAGCGGCTGGATGCGTCCGGCACTCGGTGCAGGGACGGGGGCTTACCCGTGCCGAGATCCCACGCACCACCTCGGCGTGGAGCCATCCAATGCCCCGATCTCGACCTGCCGGCACGTCTCACCACAAAGTGGTCGCCATGACGACCCTTTCTATCGGGCTGCCAGCTCCGCCTAGTGGAGCCTGGACGCGGCCGTTCAAAGCGAGGCCCAGCACGCACCGAGGGCCCGACTCGGCTATAAGTCGTTCTAAACTCTACCCCGTCTAACGTCGATGCTTCACCTGCATGCTTACATCCCGCAGCCCGTTCCTTGCTCACACATCCAGCCGTTTCCATGCTCCTCGTCGTACCTTTCCTTACACACCTCGGTACTCTCATTCCACTCACAGCCTTGGTCACACACCTGACCACCGAACATTTTGGCACACATTCGTTGGTCGCACACCTCACCAATACACCGCTTCGCGCCCCCTCCTCGGTCACCTCCTCTGTGACAATCACAGGTGTGCCCTCATTCGCACACCCAACCACGTGCCTCACCACCAACTCCAGCGTGCATTCCCACTCACGCTCTACCATTCCAGGTGCGCATCCTTCCATCCCAGGTGTACATCCTCGCTCACCTGTCACAACTAACTCACGCTCCATGTCACTCTCACTACTTTCACCTCCATTCCTGACAGCGCACTCACCCTTACTCTTGACAGCGCACTCTTTCCTCATGCACCTGTCCGTCACACACCTTTCTCGCGCACACTCTCCCGTTACACCCTCTGTAACACTCACCACAGATGGACACTCTTCCTTACTTCTGACAGCGCACTCTTTCCTCATGCACCTGTCCGTCACACACCTTCCTCGCGCACACTCTCCCGTTACACCCTCTGTAACACTCACCACAGGTGGACACTCTTCCTTACTTCTGACAGCGCACTCTTTCCTCATGCACCTGTCCGTCACACACCTTCCTCGCGCACACTCTCCCGTTACACCCTCTGTAACACTCACCACAGGTGGACACTCTTCCTTACTTCTGACAGCGCACTCTTTCCTCATGCACCTGTCCGTCACACACCTTCCTCGCGCACACTCTTGCGCACACTCTCCGGTCACACCCTCTGTAACACTCACCACACCGCGCTTCCATGTGCTCCCTCGCACACGCGCTACGACCGACTCACTCTCGCCAGCACCCTCACTCCTTGGCACGCACTTTTTCCTCACACACCCCAGAGTCGGACTTTCTTGCACACCTCCTCTTTCGCACACCAGACCTGTCGCACACCTCACCAACGGCCTTTCACGAACACCCGGGTCCATCTCGACCCCCAAGCTTCTTAAATCCCCTGGCGCATCATACGCACGACCATATTGGTCACCACTTACACCGGGTCCTCTTCCTCTTCGCTTCTCCTCCATCACCTGCGAATCCCTCATCCGGTTAATGAGCACGTCATCACGATCCAAACACAGACTTTGGACCAATTCTTTTATCTCCTCTTTTATCTCTTTCTTATCCCCTCTCCGTCGCTTCTTAATTTCGCTCATCCCTTCTTCCACTTCTTCTAATTTGTGCTTCACCTCTTTTATTCCCCGGTACGTCTCCTCAAGCTCATCCTCTAAGGCTACCTTGACCGTTTCCAGGTGCGTCCTCACCTGCCGGTCCTTCGTCTCCATTACCTCTATCACCTCGTCCAACCTCGTTGTCAGTCCCTCACGTACCATCTGACACTCTTTTTTAATTACCCCTACGTCCTTTTTCATCTCCTTCTGTGTCGATTTTAAACCCTCTATTACCGCTGTGTTCTTCTTTACCTGGTCCCCCAACTCCTTTTGTCCCACTGTCAGTTGTTCTACTCCCAGCGTCAACTCCTCTATACCACCTTGCAATTTTACAGTCCCCTTTCTCACCTCTTTCTCCATGCGCTCCTTACAGTGCCTCACCTCCTCGCGCACTCCTCCGACCTCCTCACTCACTCCTTTTCTGATCTCCTCTCCCATCACTTGCATCTCCTGCCCAGATGCCACCCTCATCTGCTCCATTTCCTCCCTGTGAGCATCCAGTTTGGTTTCTACCCCCATTCTGACCCCCTCTATCTGCTGCCCCATTTGGTTAACTTCCCTTTCCGCTTGGTCCCTCATGTCCCTCAATTTGCCTTCCATGGTGTTTTCTAACCCCTCTAACCCTTTTTGCATCCCTTCCATTTGATTCTCTTGAGCGGCCATTCTGTTTTCTACCCCCGTTAACCCCTCCTGTATTTCCCCTAATCTATCGTCTAATTTCCCAAATTTCATGTCTAATCCCTCAAAATTATTGTCTAACCCCTCACTGGTACCCCTCGCTTCGTCCCTCATTACCCCCATTTGCTCACTCTGAGCCCTCGCTTCGTCCCTTATTACCCCCATTTGGCCCTCCAATCGCTCACCCTGAGCATCCATCCGGTTCCCCATTTGTCCCATTTTGGCTTCTAGCCTGTCCATAAGGGCCCCCATTTGCAGGAGGAAAAGGTTCGGATCCACCAGGGGCGCTGTCACGGTCGCCGGCGCGGTGACCAGCGAGGCGCCATTTTGCGCGCCTGCTACCCTCGCTGTTTCGCTCTCCTCACGTCCCTCATTTTGGTCCTGGATCGACCCTACCTCACTCTCCCCTACCGGACCCCAGCCGTCTTGATCCGCCATAGCGCGACTTGCAAAATTCGAGTTTCGTAAAACAAAACAAATTTCGGCCGCTCCAAATTTTGACCAAATTTTTTTTTTCCTCTATTCGTTTTTTTTTTTTTTCCTTCAAAATTTGGTCGGGCCTCGAATCTCACTCCCGACACCAATTGTTACAGATACGACTTTGATGGTATGGTGGGCCGAGCGGGATGGCCGCCGTATCCGTACAAGTTACCCGATTGTACTCGAACGTCGACGAAGCCGCGCTATGCTGGCTCAATAGGAAAGAGAAGACACCCGGCTGGGTTATAATGACACAATACGACACCAGGGGTTCAGTTCTCAAGACCTCCGGAGGAGGTTATATTAAGGCGGAAAAGGTTAGATTACAGGGACAAGAGGGAAACATAGGAAGGTGGGCACTTAGACACAACCTTATATTAACCCTAGACAGACCACAGATAACCGGGACAACGCTGACTCACACGGGATTTGATGGCAAGGAAAGCGGCAGTCGATGGCTCAGGTGCACCTGGCTCCGGGACAGAATCACGTACGGTGGTGTCCAGCAGATGCGGGGAGGTCGCTCAGCGCTCGTGGGTCGCGACTTTGGTGGAGATGCCGGGGAGGTCGCTCAGCGCTCGGGAGGGTGGCGTCTTGTCCTTCCAAGCTCGGGGCGCATCTGACGTCACGTCCGGCGCGGGGCCGCGTATATCCGGCGGGGAGTCACGCCCTCGCTCGTTAGCTCCGCCCCATATGGCATCGGCCCATGGCTTCTCATTGGGTGCGGGGGTTACCGGCTCCGCCCTTGACGAGGGGCCGACAGGGAGCCCCCTTCTGGGTAACCCCGTCGAGCACATGTTCAATGGCGGCCAACCGAGCCGGAGTGAGGACGCAAAGCCGCTGTTGTTGTGGTTGTTGTTGGAGCTTGAGATGATGGGAAGAGATGCGGGGAGGTATGGGAAGGTCCTAAACTCCTACTGGTGCCATATCATCACATTCTGGTGCAACGAAGAGTCATAATTAATGGAAACAAGTCCTTAACTGACATAGATTAAGAATAACTAGCAAGATGTCCTATAATGGTCTACGTGTGGTGCGGGGGACCTGGGCACGACATTTAATGGGGGAATGAAGGGGAAGATCGGCTCTAATGGGTGTTGTTTACAGACAATGGGACTAGGGAATGGGGTAAGGGGAGAGTTGGGGAGTATCGGAGAAGATAGGGGAATATTTACAAGCGGATATGGAGGTCAAATTCCATATTCGCAACAATATATTAAATATAGCGTGTACTGCCCCTTCAGTGGAACAGGTTGCCCGCCCTTAGCAAGAAAATGTCTCATGCATATCTTATACCTCTTCATCATGAGTGCATGCATTATGCATTTTGGTGGAGGATGTAGCGATTTTAAAAATGCAAAAGCTCACGATACAGATTTTATATACTGATATGGTATGAGTCTCCTGTTTTTACATTTTGAACCTTTATTTGTCCTTCCTTCAATTATCCAATTGCTAGGAGGGCCTTGTGTAAGAATTGCATGCGTGGCAAGGGCACAAGAAGATATCGATGTACCTTTCCCAAAATTTCTAGCACACTAGTGGACAATCGCCTACCGTGAAATGGGGTGAATAGGGACACAAACTGAAAAAAAGTTCGGAAACTTTTTTCGCTGAAAATCGATAACCATACTGATTTGTTGATATTTGGGTTGAAAGTGTTCTCTTGTTTTTTTAAAAAGCAACTTATAGTCCCTATTAACCCCATATATGGGTTAAATAGGAATAAATAGGATTTTTATGGCTGTCCCTGTTCACCCCGTTTTACGGGTGAATAGGCACAGTCACTAATACAAAAAAACAATAATCAAGAAACAATCCTGAGTTTCCAACTTATTGCTAAATTCATAGCTCAGATTGATGCACATAATATGCTCCCATAATATAAACCACGGGGCCAATGAAAAAAATATGGGATAAAAAGTTTCTCCAAACTGTCCCTATTTCTTGATTATTATTTTTTTGTATTAGTGACTGTCCCTATTCATCCGTAAAACGGGGTGAACAGGGACAGCCATAAAAATCCTATTTATTCCTATTTATCCATATATGGGGTTAATAGGGACTATAAGTTGCTTTTAATAAAAACAAGAGAACACTTTCAACCCAAATATCAACAAATCAGTTTGGTTATCAATTTTCAGCGAAAAAAGTTTCCGAACTTTTTTTCAGTTTGTGTCCCTATTCACCTTGCTGTCCATATTCACCCCATTTTACGGTACTGAACATTCAATTGGAATAAAATTTGGCGTCTCAGCATCATGGGCCACATGCTCAGATGGGATTGCCAAACAAGCCAACTGGATGATCCACTTTCTCGATGAACGTTTGTTGCGTGTGGCATGGGACCCAAACCGGGGCACGCGCTTGCTGGTGATTTATGTCTGAGGAATCTCAAAGTGACCCTCTCATCAACGATGAATTGCCATGAGACGTTCACGAGAAATCGTTACAGGGATGGCATGGCAATGATCACTTGCAAATTGGATTGCGACTCAGAACAGGAAAGGGAGGCATTAACGGGCGTGCCCGTCCCTCGATGGACATTAAGCAGGGTGTCCTGTCTGCCAGTGTTACTTTGTGGATGGTAGAGATCTCACGGTGTCCTCCGCAGAGTAGGCAACCGAACTCGAAATTTTTACTCTAACCTATACTGGGGTACTGCATGAGCGGCACAGCCGTACTCCCAGCAATTATAAGGCCATTGAATAAGAAGATGATGTCTCCAAAAATTACACCCATCCGGAATGCACCGGTTTGTGGCAACTCAGGTAGCTCAGAGGGGTAGTGCAACCCTTGATGTGAGGTGGATGAGCTAGTCTTTGCCAATGGCAACCGTCAAAAGGCAGATGAGATAGTATTTTACCAATGGCAACCTCAAAACTACACACGTGGGGAGGAAGGTGGGTACACAGTGTCGTGAAAGGCATGTTCCTCTTCCGGTCGATGACACTGCGGTCCAATTCTTTTCCAATCACTTTTGTACTATTTACCTGCTATAAGTGGGTACTGATTTTTTTTGGTGTTAGTGCTTTTTCTACACATGGTGTAAGACACATAAGGGAGCTGACACACACACACACACACACACACACACACACACACACACACACACACACACACACACACACACACACACACGGAATGCCATCTAGTCCGTACACTTTGCTTGTTTCCAGAGAGAGAAGTACATTTTTGACTATGAAAGGTAATTAGAGGGGAGAGGGATAGGATTGGTGAGAAGTGCATTTGGGGATGTTGGAATGTTAGAATCATCCAATGGGGGAATTAGAGGAGAAAATAAAACCGAAAAGGGTTCCGTTGTCAATCGGGGATACAGCTATGGTGTAATCGGAATGGAAGAATGAAGGAAAGGTAGAGTGACAGATGTAGTTTGAGAAACTTTAGGCCAAAAGTACCTAGTAGTGAAAGAAAAGGAGAGGTTGTCACTCTTCTTTTAGATACAGGAATGCTTCGCCTCACTAATAACAAATTTGCAATGATTTCGAGTGGAGATGAAGGCTGAAAGTGAGTCAGAGGAAGAAGACGTTTTCCAGGTCCGATATGCCACACCCTTGCACAAATGGCAACAAAGCAAGTCTGGTTGTACCCGGATTTAGAAGAAGAGATAGTCTTAAAAGAGAAGGGGATACAAGCCTCCATTCCTGCAACAATAACTTCAGCTACTATGAATGGTATCCATGGAAATGGTATCCATTCTTATGGTATCCATGGAAATCTTCAAGCATGGCTGACGGACTTCCTCTCTGGTCGTAGTCAACGTGTGGCCCCGAATGGTTTTCTCTCATCTCCCCTTCCTGTTCAGGTTGGAGTTCTCCAAGGTAGTGTTCTGGGCCCTGTGCATTTTCTGGTCTTTATCAATGATCTCTCTGACTCTCTGGAAAATCCTCTCTATCTCTTTGCTGATGACTCCACTCTCTGCTGCTCCATTCCTCATCCCTCAGATTGGCAGTCTGCAGCCTCCTCACTCTCTGCAGACCTGGCCAAAATCACAGACTGGGCAAACAAGTGGAACATGTCTTTCAATCCTGACAAATCTCACACTCTCACTTTGTCTCTCCGAAAAGACCGACTGGACAACTCTCCCATCCACTTTCTCAACAATCCTATTCAAGAAGTTCTGTCGCTCAAGCGTTTGGGTCTCACTATCTGCCATGATCTTTCCTGGGAAAACCACATTTCCAAGCTGGCCTCCAAAGCCAGTCGCCGCCTGGGCATCCTCTGTCGTGCGAAGTCCTTCCTTGGCACACCTGAGCTCCTCACACATACAAGGCTTTCATCCGCAGCTCAATGGAAGACTGTTCCCCCCTCTGGGCCGGTGCTCCTGCCTCACACCTCGCTCGGCTTCACGCTGTCGAAACCAAAGCTTTCAGAATCATTGGAATCTCCCGCGATGAAGCTTAAATCCGAGGGCCTTTCACTCACTCACCGCAGGCAGGTTGGTGGTCTTTCTGTCTTTTACCGACTCCTCTCCGGCCTTGCTCCCCCAGCTCTCTCTGTGCTCTGTCCCCCAAATATTCCTACAGGTCGCACAAGATCAGCCAGCAACCCTCTTATGGTTAAACTGCCGAAATCAAGACTTTCTATTCACCCCCACTCCTTCATTTCTCTTTTCCCCCACCTCTGGAACAAACTCCCTCACTCTATTCAATCCCACTCCTCCCTCCAGGTCTTTAAAACAGCTGTTCACCACCATCTCTTATCTTCCCCCATCCAAAACTTTGAACTCTTCTACCCCCGTTAATTCACCCCAGATCCACTTTTTAAAAATACCGACCTCTTTCCTGGAAGTCCTAGCAGTGTCCATGTGATTTTTATTTTTTACCTCTCCCACGGTGTCCATGTGATCGCCCCCCCCCCCCCTTCCCATGCCTACTTCTCCCAAGCCCTGTCCCTCCCACAGATCTCCCGATGTCCCTGCTCTCCATCTTGTTCTCCCGCTCCCTTTATCATATGTTTTATGTGTCAGTTTGTCTTTTTGTGATCAATATTAGCTCTTACATGAACCTCGATCTTGTATACAAAAAATAAAAAATGAAAAAGCTTTATGCTTTGCAGAGACAGAGGTATCGCCCGAGGAGAGGCATTAATCGGCCCAAGGAAAGTCAAAATATAATTTTCATAATCCAGTCCAATCAGCACTATTAGTGTCAATACTGGGGATTAGAGAGAGCAGCCGGAGGAGGGGCAGGTGGAGGAGGAGGTGGGAAGAGGAGTGGTAAGTAAAGAGACATTTACAAGAGTGTGGTCAGTGGAACCAATCAAGGGTGAATCTTTGTTGTTGATAAATTGAAATGAGAATCCCATTGCTACATGCCCCCCTCGGCTTCCGTCAGATGCAAAAAAAAAATGGTGGTTTACTACTTCAAGGGCTCGAAGAAACTCTGAGGTACCATAAAAATTGGGGGCACTAATTGTAGAAACCAACCCTTCAACAGGTATAAGCCTTCCGCTATGCAAAAGGGGGATGCTTAATGATAAAATTAAGAATTATCCAAGGCATCAGTTCAAGAGGAGACATCTACAAAAACGTTCTACGACATAATGAACCAACTTAATTCTGCAATTGTGGGTTGGAGTTAATTAGTCACATGACAAGTCCATTTAAACCCTCAGGTAAAACTCACCTTCATCGTCTTGCAGTCCTTCTAGTTCAGCCTTTAGACCTGGGGAGATAAATAAAAGAGGTTAAAATGA